>NW_027638008.1:0-115459 GCF_951216825.1 Electrona antarctica | reverse complement strand
ATTGAAAAATAGCAGATCTACAAGCTCATAGCGCGCCACCGAGTGGCGCGCTATGAGCTTGTAGGTCTGCTATTTTTTTGAAAAATCAAAGAACCACTGACATAGAAACATAGCTTTTTTCAGAAACTGTCAGATGTAGAAGACTTTTTAGACTCTGATCTCAGGTCAAATAGGTTAACAGCAGCCTACAGTGCAACGTTAGCACCAGGGACTGCTGTGTTTGTTTCAGTCACCCCAATTCCTTTTTCTTATTGTCTGTATTAATTCACTGTGCTTTGTCTAAATGACGCATAAGAGAACATACCGGTAATATGCATCCAACTGCAACACTGCTTGTACTTAACCCATTTTGGGCGGGAACCCCTTTTGGTGTTAGCATTATGTTGTGCTTTAGCTATTGAAAAATAGCAGATCTACAAGCTCATAGCGCGCCCGAGGGCGCGCTATGAACTTGTAGGTCTGCTATTTTTTGAAAAATCGAAAGAACGACTGACATAGAAACATAGCTTTTTCAGAAAACTGTCAGGATGTAGAAGTATGTAGTAGTTATGTTTTTTTGTTGATTCTGTACATGCATGTCATGTAACTCGAAGCTTTAGGAATTTTGGTAGGTCCGTTTTTTGTTAATTAGTGCATTGACATAAGTTTAGTCTGACAAAGTACTGTATAAGCGGTTTTGTCGGAATACAGACAGAAAAGAATGAGAGGAAAAGAAACATGTCGGATATACAATGTCCAAAATACATCAACCCATTTTGGGCGGGAACCCCTTTTGGTGTTTTAAATCATTGTTATACTTTAGCTATTGAAAAATAGCAGATCTACAAGCTCATAGCGCGGCACCGAGTGCTTGTAGGTCTGCTATTTTTTGAAAAATCGTGAAAATGTGCCTCAAATCTTTGAATATGTATTATTACAGAGTGAACATTTTAACTCAGGAGGCATATTACATATATTTTTTGCCGTCCTTGACATGAAATATTGAGCACCACCGATACAGAAACATAAGGTTTTTCAGAAAAAAAGAAAACTTTTTTTAAGATTTCGACGTCAGGCCTAAATGCATTAAGGTGCATGGTTAAAAAATTGCAACACACACACATTGCTAAGCCGTCAGTTAAATGTTAAGAGTGCCTCCCAGTGAACATATTGATTTGCTGCCGTCGGCTCCAGGCAGTTTAAGACAGACAGTCAGTCAGTCAGACCAACGTTACAACACACCACATATCAATTGTCCAATCAGGTGACGCGTAGCCCTTACGCAACAGCGAGCATTGGGCTCAAGTCATTGCATATTACAGGCTCTGCAAACTGAGCAAATATACCACGCCTTGAGGCGACATTTTTAAGACGAACCGTCAGAGTATAAAGATCAAGGTTTTATTCTTCAGTGAGGGCCTGATGTTGTGCCGGATGAGAGAGAGAGCAGCTTTGTGTCCGAGTCTCAGCTCAATGCTTTGATCATCTCACCTTCGTTATTTACAATGAATATGGATTCATTGTACAGTACAGTGCAAGGTGAGATCAAAGCATGGCGCTGATATGCACATCTCTGATAGAAGAGAGAGAGTGTGCATCGCAAGGAATCAAAGGTGAACTGCTTCATTTTAACCCATTTTGGGCGGGAACCCCTTTTGGTGTTTTAAAGCATTATGTTATACTTTAGCTATTGAAAAATAGCAGCTCTACAAGCTCATAGCGCGGCACCGAGTGCCGCGCTACGAGCTTGTAGGTCTGCTATTTTTTTTTTAATTGTGAAAATGTAGTGAAAATCTTTGAATATAATATATTATTTCAGAGCGAACGTTTTTAACTCAAATCTTTGCTTCTGGGGGGGGTCCCTGGAACAACATATTTTCAGATGGGGGTCGGCGCCCACATACATATAATTCTGGGGGTCCTTGACATGAAATAGTTTGATAGTAGTTCAAGCTACGAGCTTGTAGGTCTGCTATTTTTTAAAACGAAGAACGACTGACATAGAAACATAGCTTTTTCAGAAAACTGTCAGGATTTAGAAGACATTTGTAGAATCGTCCCCGGGTCTAAATGGGTTAAAGTGAGCCGGGGAGGGGGGAGAGTAACAGTGTAATATCTGCGTCAATTTAACTCTCGAGTGTGGAAAATGGGTCAATGTTTGCACTCGGATATATAAACTGATACTCTCGAATAGAACCGACAGGATTTGAGAATATAGACTCGTTGTCGTATAAAGTGGGACTTTGATCGAGTGCGAGTGAGACAGAGCGAGGATGACTGAAAGCACAAAGCGAAGTGAGAGAGAGAGAGAGAGAGAGAGAGAGAGAGAGAAGGAGGCCAGAGTGTTCCAGGAAATGACACAGCGAGTCTCTACGCAGGGCCCAGGTGGTTGTGTTTTGGTCCTTGACGCCAACCTCCAACCGGTCCTTCTGAGCGTTAAGTGGGTCAGCTTGAAGCTCATAAATTATTCTATACGTGGGAAGAAGGACGAGCAAGAGTTGCAGAGTCTGCAGGTATGGGGGGTTGAGGAGAAGGACCCAGTAGCAAAACCACAACACACGACTGAAACAGAAACAGATTCTAAATAGAGCCCCGGCTGATATATCTGCCATTGTTTTGACTTTTCGGTATCGGTATCGACAATTATGCAACTGATACGTTGCGAGTTTAGGTCGATTCTACACATTTCTTCTGAATCATGACAGTTTTCTGAAAAACCTATGTTTTCTATATGTCATTCTCAAACAATTTCATGTTAAGGAGTACCAGAATTGTCTGTATTTGGCCGCCGGCACTCGGTGCCGCGCTATGAGCTTGTAGATCTGCTATTTTTCAATAGCTAAAGCATAACAATGCTTAAAAAACACCAAAAGGGGTTAATAAATCTACTTTTTCAAATTGATTCAAAAACGTTGGCACGTTTTGACCAACTATTGGTACAAAACATTGCTTATCGCCCCCGGTGGTCTCTCCAAAAATCGGGATCGGACCCAAAAATCTGCCATTTGTCGGTAAATGGTGCATTTATATAGCGCCTTTTATCCAAGGCGCTTTACATAGATTGTGCATTACACATTCACCCATTCACACACACACACATTCATACACCGATGGCAGCGGAAACCATGCAAGGCACCAACTAGCACATCAGGAGCAATTAGGGGTTCAGCGTCTTGCTCAAGGACACTTCGACACTAACTCTGGTTGAGCCCGGGTTCGAACTGGCAACCTTGCGGTTACCATCCAGCCACTCTACCCCTGAGCCACCGCCAGGGCTGTCGGGATCTGAACAAAAAGGACACACAGACTCCGACCACACGCTGATAAGCGAACAAGCAGGTCCACAAAACTAGAGAGAAAGGCATCTGCCTCCGAGTTTATTTGAACATGAGAGCGAAGTGTGTTATTATTCAGTAAACGAACACGGTACCTAAAATTACCGTGGCATATATTTAACCTTTCTAGTATAGTTAACCCATTCTGGGCGGGAAGCCCTTTTGGTGTTAGCATTATGTTATGCTTTAGCTATTGAAAAATAGCAGATCTACAAGCTCGTAACGCGCCACCGAGTGGCGCGCTACGAGCTTGTAGGTCTGCTATTTTTGAAAAATCGAAGAACCACTGACATAGAAACATAGCTTTTTCAGAAAACTGTCAGGATGTAGAAGACATTTTTAGAATCTGATCTCAGGTCAAAATGGGTTAAGATTTCAAGGTTTTCCCATGACAATTTCACTATTTCACAAGACTCTCTTGTTGCAGATCCAATGCCGGGCATTTTAGGCTCGATACTGGGGGAATCTTGGGAGATTATGTTAACCCCTTTTTGTGTTTTAAGCATTATGTTACATTTTGGCTATTGAAAAATAGCAGATCTACAAGCTCATAGCGCGGCACCGAGTGCCGCGCTACGAGCTTGTAGGTCTGCTATTTTTTTTTATCGTGAAAATGTGGCCCAAATGTTTGAATATATTCTTTCAGAGCCAACGTTTTTAACTGAAATCTTTGCTTCTGGGAGGGTCCCTGGAACTACATATGTTCAGATGGGGCTTGGCGGCCAATTACATATATTTTTGGGGGTCCTTGACATGAAAATGTTTAAGAACGAATGACATAAAATCATAGGGTTTCTCAGAAAACTGTCAGGATTTAGAAGACATTAATAGAATCGACTTCAGGTCTAAATGGGTTAACGCCATGTGGAACTAACTCTCTCAAATTAAGAGGTCTCCGAGTCTCAAATAAAACATCAACTCTTAGGGACAGACTATACGTTCTTATTCGACACAGGTATCCTGAATCAACTCGCAGAGAGAAATCGAGGAGAACAAGTCAGACTGGGTCTAATAGCCCATTTTGGGTGGGAACCCAGCTTGTACGAGCTTGTAGGTCTGCCATTTTTGAAAAATCGTGAAAATGTGGCCCAATGTGGCCCAAATGTGGGCCCAAATTCTGGGGGGGGTCCCTGGAACAACACGTTCTTATTCGACACAGGTATCCTGAATCAACTCGCAGAGAGAAATCGAGGAGAACAAGTCAGACTGGGTCTCTAATACTAAGATTATGCCTCAAGCACCACCACAACTTGTTGCAGAGCATTAAAGCACAAAGAGTACGGTGGGAAAATATGAGACTGTAAAAGAGAGACGGCTAGAAAGAGAGAAGTAGCTGGTTAACCCGTTTAGGCCTGACGTCGAAATAAAAAAAAAATCTTCTAAATCCTCCAGTTTTCTGAAATACCTATGTTTCTATATCAGTGGTGTTTTCAAGGACCCCAAACATTTGATGTAATTGGCCTCCGACCCCCATCTGAAAATAATGTTGTTCCAGGGACCCTCCCCCAGAAGCAAAGATTTGAGTTAAAAAAAAACGTTCGTTCTGAAAAAATATATATTCCAAATTTGCGGCGCATTTTCACAATTTTTTCAAAAATAGCAGACCTACAAGCTCGTAGCGCGCCACTCGGTGGCGCGCTATGAGCTTGTAGATCTGCTATTTTTCAATAGCTAAAGCATAACATAATGCTAACACCAAAAGGGGTTCCCGCCCCAAATTGGGTTAAGGAAGGGCAGCTTTATCAGATAGCATTGACAGGATGCAGGTAGTAGAAGGGTTGAATGCATGATCATCTCCTTCCCCTTTCTGTAGTCTTATCACACACCATCACACAGACACATGATGAGAGGGCAAGAGCGAGAAGTGTCGAAACCAACGTTCACCCGTTTAGAGCTATGAGGACGATTCTACAAAATGTCTTCTAAATCCTGACAGTTTTCTCGAAAAACCTCATGTTTCTATGTCAGTGGTTCTCAAACTATTTCATGTCAAGGACCCCTAGAATTATATGTATTTGGCCGCCGATCCCCATCTCAAAATATGTAGTTCCAAGGAACCCCCCCCCAGAAGCAAAGATTTGAGTTAAAATATATGAGAATATATATATTCAAAGATTTGCGCCACATTTTTCACGATTTAAAGAAAATAGCAGATCTACAAGCTCGTAGCGCGCCACCGAGAGGCGCGCTACGAGCTTGTAGATCTGCTATTTTTCAATAGCTAAAGCATAACATAACGCTTAAAACACCAAAAAGGGGGCCTGGGCCATGGCTCAGTGGTCCAGGCACCTTGGCCGGTAGTCCGAGTCTGGCAGTGTGCCGCGGGTTCGACTCCCGATCCCGACGGCCCTTTACTGCATGTCACTCCCCCATCTCTCTCCCCCATTTCCTGTCAGCCTAGTGAACCTACTGTCTGTCTCTCTATAAAAGATATAAAATAAAGGCGAAAGCCACAAAAACAAACATTAAAAAAAAACACCAAAAACGGTTCCCTGTCCAGAATGGGCTAGACCAGGGGTCCTCAATAGGCGGACCGCGGTCCACGACCGGACCGCGGACTACCTCTCTGTGGACCCTGGGCAAAAAAAAAGTGTTCTTTGTGCCTCAACACAATACCTCTCATTTGCTGTGAATTTTTGGAGGGGAATATTTGTGAAACATTTTATTTCCATACTCTGCACCCCAGTATTGGTTGGTTGGGAGGGGATCCGATTTGTATAAGCTTGCCTTGGTGTGACTATACTAAAAAATATAGAGCCCCGCTCTCCGCTGGCCGCTGCGTGGCCCACGTCGCGCTCATGGGACCGGACCTTAGTCTTTTTCAAAAATGATTAGTGGACCTTCAGCATTTCTAGTTGAGGACCCCTGGACTAGACAGACAAGACATAGACACTGACCGGACAGAAGTAGGAGTTCTCCGTGATGTAGCGCGCCACCGCCCGGTGGCTGGCCGACGTGGCCATGACGAGCAGCAGTGCGTCGCGGGCCTGCTGGCCCAGGGCGCCGTCGCGGTGGATGAAGGGCACCAGCAGGGAGAAGATGAGCAGGTTGGTGGGGCCCTGCTGGGCCGGGGCGGCGCGGAACAGCATCTCCAGGACCACCGGCTGACGGGCCATGGAGACACACACCTGGGGATGGATGGATGGGGTTGGGGGAGAGAGAGAGGGGAACCATGAGCGACACATGCTTTTAAAATGGTACAATGAGGTGACTACTAGGGCATTAAGCAACTATTCGACAAAATGCGGCACAAATCTGTGAACATTTTTAACTAGAATCTTTGCTTCCGAGGGGTCCCTGGAACAACATATTTGCAGATGGGGGTCGGCGGCCAATTACATATAATTCTTGGGGTCCTTGACATGAAAATTTTTGAGAACGACTGACTGACTGCCTCTGAAACAGAGGTTTTTTAGAAAACTGGCAGGATTTAGGAGCCATTTGTAGAATCGTCCTCAGGTCTAAATGGGTTAATGGAACATGAGGTGACTATGTGGACATGAGGTGACTATGTGGATAGGAGGTGACTATGTGGACAGGAGGTGACTATGTGGACATGAGGTGACTATGTGGACAGGAGGCGACTATGTGGACAGGAGGCGACTATGTGGACAGGAGGTGACTATGTGGACATGAGGTGACTATGTGGACATGAGGTGACTATGTGGACAGGAGGTGACTATGTGGACATGAGGTGACTATGTGGACAGGAGGTGACTATGTGGACAGGAGGTGACTATGTGGATAGGAGGTGACTATGTGGACAGGAGGTGACTATGTGGACATGAGGTGACTATGTGGACATGAGGTGACTATGTGGACAGGAGGTGACTATGTGGACAGGAGGTGACTATGTGGACAGGAGGTGACTATGTGGACAGGAGGTGACTATGTGGACAGGAGGTGACTATGTGGACAGGAGGTGACTATGTGGACAGGAGGTGACTATGTGGACAGGAGGTGACTATGTGGACAGGAGGCGACTATGTGGACAGGAGGCGACTATGTGGACATGAGGCGACTATGTGGACATGAGGTGACTATGTGGACAGGAGGTGACTATGTGGACAGGAGGTGACTATGTGGACATGAGGTGACTATGTGGACATGAGGTGACTATGTGGACAGGAGGTGACTATGTGGACAGGAGGTGACTATGTGGACAGGAGGTGACTATGTGGACAGGAGGTGACTATGTGGACAGGAGGTGACTATGTGGACATGAGGTGACTATGTGGACATGAGGTGACTATGTGGACATGAGGTGACTATGTGGACAGGAGGTGACTATGTGGACAGGAGGTGACTATGTGGACAGGAGGTGACTATGTGGACATGAGGTGACTAAGTGGACAGGAGGTGACTATGTGGACATGAGGTGACTATGTGGACAGGAGGCTACTACTATTACTACTACTGCTTGTGGACAGGAGGTGACTACACACACGCACACACACACACACACACACACACACACAGGCAAGATGGTGTCTCTCCGTCCGTCGTGTAACAAACACATACCTGATTGAGCAGCAGCACGAGGCTGTTCTCCAGGGCCGGCGGGCAGCCGCCCAGCTGCGGGTCTCCGCTGGCGCCCAGCAGCAGCAGCAGGGGCTGCAGGACGGCCGTGTGGCGCAGCAGAGGCTGCTGGGACTGGCCGATGAGCATCTCGAACAGCTTGAGCAGCGCGCCCTGGCTGTCCGCGTCCAGGCCGCGGCGGAGGTGCCACTGGACCAGGCGCTCCAGCACGTCCTCGGACGTCACCAGCTTCAGGATGGGGCCCATGGGGGGGAGGGGGCCGCCAGCGCCGCTGTCCTGCGGGCCGCCTTCCCCGGGGCGCTCCTCCGCCAGGAGGCACAGCATCTGGTCCGTGTTGTTCCGCACGGCGGTGAGGTCGTCGCTGGAGGAGGACGGTTCGCGTTGCTCCAGCACCCAGGACACCTGGAAGGGAGAGAGAGAGAGAGAGAGAGAGAGAGACAGAGAGACAGAGAGAGAGAGAGAGAGGTTAAGTTGCATTCAGAGCCCCGGCATCCAGCGAAAGCCAGTGGTTCCCAAACTTTTTCATGTGAAGTTCACCCCCCAGATTGACACTAATTATCCCGCGGACCCACCATTTGAAAAGACATGCCAGAGAGAAGGCTCTAAGCAGTGATTCTCAACCAGTTTAATTTCAAGGACCCCTCAGTTTGACATGCATTAGTTAGTCCCCACAGGAATCCACGGAATGAAAGTCTCGATTCCACGGTGAACATTCCTAATTCAGCGGACAACAATCCTTGATTCCGCAGCTTAGTTAATATTCGGCGGACATTAACTTAGTTAACCTAAAATGACCAGTTATCAAGCTATTTTAATAATAAGTAGAATCTTTCATGAAATAGATACAATTAATTGTAATTATGGATGAGTCATAATAATCAAAGATTCCAATAATCGAGCACCGGGTGCCGTGCTATGAACTTGTAGTTCTGCTATTTTTGGAAAAATCTTGAAAATGTGCCTCAAATCTTTGAATAAATTATTATTACAGAGTGAACATTTTTAACTCAAATCTTTGCTTCTGAGGAGGTCCCTGGAACAACATATTTTCAGATGGGGCAGATGAGGCATATCACATATCATTTTTGGGGTCCTTGACATGAAATATTGAGCACCACCGATACAGAAACATAAGGTTTTTCAGAAAACTGTTGAAGACATTTTTTCTCATTTCGACATCAGGCCTAAAATGGGGTTAAAAATATTGCAATGGCACTTGTTATAGCTTGGCACTTGGCTATTTGTTGAGAGTAACCCGATATGGAGGAGTTGCACAGTGTTGGATGATAGTTCCGCCAAGTCGGCAACCGCGGTGATGATGAATTAGCTCGTGTGTGTGTGTGTGTGTGTGTGTGTGTGTGTGTGTGTGTGTGTGTGTGTGTGTGTGTGTGTGTGTGTCTGTGTGCGCATGCTTAAGTGCAGATAGAGATCTGTTTGTTTGTAAATCCAGCAGCGTAGCAGCATGTTAGTGTGATAAACACAACTGGCGGCAGGCCAAGGTCGGTCTGCTGAAATACTTTAGCTATTGAAAAATAGCAGATCTAAAAGCTCATAGCGCGGCACTCGGTGCAGCGCTATGAGCTTGTAGGTCTGCTATTTTTGGAAAAATCGTGAAAACGCTTGTTTGTAAATCTAGCAGCATGTTGTGTGATAAAACGCCACTGGCAGCAGGCCAAGGTCTGCTGAAAAGCACGGCTGTCTCGCGAGCGGAAAACCGGAAAGCCACTCGGCTAATGCTGCATAAAGCCAATGTATGTACTGTACACACACACACACACACACACGTGTGTGTGTGTGTGTGTGTGTGTGTGTGTGTGTGTGTGTGTGTGTGTGTGTGTGTGTGTGCCCGCACACCCGTATGTGTGCGCATACACACACACACACACGTGTGTGTGTGTGTGTGTGTGTGTGTGTGTGCCCACACACCCGTATGTGTGTGTGTGTGTGTGTGTGCCCGCACACCTGTATGTGTGTGCGCACACACACACACACACACACACACACACACACACACACACACACACACACACACACACACACACACACACACACACACACACACACACACACACACACACACACACACACACACACACACACACACACACACACACACACACACACACACACGTGTTTGAATTTCAATACTTGTGAGGACATCAACGACGTCTTAGAAATGCTTCCACCGCACGTACTGTACAGCCTACAGTGCAACGGTAGCGATGGAATTTGCGAAGAAGAAACTATAGCGGACGTCCACCCATGAAGAAACTATAGCGGACGTCCACCCATGAAGAAACTATAGCGGACGTCCACCCATGAAGAAACTATAGCGGATGTCCACCCATGAAGAAACTATAGCGGATGTCCACCCATGAAGAAACTATAGCGGATGTCCACCCATGAAGAAACTATAGCGGATGTCCACCCATGAAGAAACTATAGCGGATGTCCACCCATGAAGAAACTATAGCGGATGTCCACCCATGAAACTATAGCGGATGTCCACCCATGAAGAAACTATAGCGGATGTCCACCCATGAAGAAACTATAGCGGATGTCCACCCATGAAACTATAGCGGATGTCCACCCATGAAGAAACTATAGCGGATGTCCACCCATGAAACTATAGCGGATGTCCACCCATGAAGAAACTATAGCGGATGTCCACCCATGAAACTATAGCGGATGTCCACCCATGAAGAAACTATAGCGGATGTCCACCCATGAAGAAACTATAGCGGATGTCCACCCATGAAGAAGAAACTATAGCGGATGTCCATCCATGAAGAAACTATAGCGGATGTCCACCCATGAAGAAACTATAGCGGATGTCCACCCATGAAGAAACTATAGCGGATGTCCACCCATGAAGAAGAAACTATAGCGGATGTCCACCCATGAAGAAACTATAGCGATGTCCACCCATGAAACTATAGCGGATGTCCACCCATGAAGAAACTAAAGCGGATGTCCACCCATGAATAAACTATAGCGGATGTCCACCCATGAATAAACTATAGCGGATGTCCACCCATGAATAAACTATAGCGGATGTCCACCCATGAATAAACTATAGCGGATGTCCACCCATGAAGAAACTATAGCGGATGTCCACCCATGAAGAAACTATAGCGGATGTCCACCCATGAAGAAACTATAGCGGATGTCCACCCATGAAGAAACTATAGCGGATGTCCACCCATGAAGAATAAACTATAGCGGATGTCCACCCATGAAGAAGAAACTATAGCGGACGTCCACCCATGAAGAAACTATAGCGGACGTCCACCCATGAAGAAACTATAGCGGATGTCCACCCATGAAGAAACTATAGCGGATGTCCACCCATGAAGAAACTATAGCGGATGTCCACCCATGAAGAAACTATAGCGGATGTCCACCCATGAAGAAACTATAGCGGTTGTCCACCCATGAAGAAACTATAGCGGATGTCCACCCATGAAGAAACTATAGCGGATGTCCACCCATGAAGAAACTATAGCGGATGTCCACCCATGAAGAAACTATAGCGGATGTCCACCCATGAAGAAGAAACTATAGCGGATGTCCACCCATGAAGAAACTATAGCGGACGTCCACCCATGAAGAAACTATAGCGGATGTCCACCCATGAAGAAACTATAGCGGACGTCCACCCATGAAGAAACTATAGCGGATGTCAACCCATGAAGAAACTATAGCGGATGTCCACCCATGAAGAAACTATAGCGGATGTCCACCCATGAAGAAACTATAGCGGATGTCCACCCATGAAGAAACTATAGCGGATGTCCACCCATGCCACCATTTCTCTGGCTGTTTATGGAAACTTGTCCTGACCGCTAAATGTCTATTTCTCAAATTGTACTGTATTTGTGGGAACACTTAGCCCTCACAAGAATAGTAATGCAAGTACACACACACACACACACACACACACACACACACACACACACACACACACACACACACACACACCACATATGCACTTAAAGCTAACTAGCAAATAGATTCTCCTCTCCTCTCCCCCCCCCCCCCCCCCCCCTCGCTCCTACTCACTCACATACACAAAATCTATAACTCCACGTTTATTAGAGACTGGAGAGACGGCGTCGGTTTAGCTAGCAGCGCTGGTCTGCTAACATACCAGCGATACTCATTTTTGTACAAACATGGCAGGCAGGATGCTGCGGCGTAGCAAGCACGTACCTTTCAAAACTGTTAAAAGTGTATAATGGCAACACACGGTTTACCACAAAGTTTTGCTGTCCAGGCTGCAAGTAAAAAACCCCAACCCCAACGGAAACATATTTTCTTCCACCTGATGTTCACATTGTGTGGCCCTGCTGGCAAGTATAGCTTGTGGATAACGCAAAATTGTGAATGTGAATGTGAATTATCAAAGAAAAGTTTTAGCTTGGTTATATTAATTAGCTGTGCAATTAGCTGTGAAAGTAAAAGTTGAGTGTTCATTTTTCTTCATTTGCTGCTTTCTTTCGTTTTAGGGATTTTAGCTGTTTTTGACAGGGGGGCGGGGGCATTCAAGCATGGGGCTAAATATGTATTTCTTTACAAAATGTTATAGCGATTTATTTTAATTTTATTTACTATAGTCCTACTAGACCCCAATAAATTACATCTGGCCACAAACGATCACGAGATCTACTGAATGTGTCAAACTGACATATTGAGCCTATGACACACAGTGTGGCTTCCCCCCAGTAGGCTACCTTCACATTCAGTAGATCCTGTGCTCTTCTGTGGCCAGATGTAATTTCTTGAGGTCTAGTAGGACTATAGTAAATAATACAAATAATACATATTTAGCCCCATGTTCGAATGCCCCCGCCCCCATGTCAAAAACAGCTAAAATCCCTAAAACGAAAGAAAGCAGCAAATGAAAAAAAATAACTCATATTTTACTTTCTCTAATAACAACCTAAAACATGAACCTTGGTTGAAAAAAACTAAAGTTGTCCTTTAAGCTCCTATTTCACTATGCCATCAGTCACCAATGGCTGTCAATATGTTATATAGCTTGTGTGGGGGATATGGGTTGTATTTTCAATTCAAATTAAAAACAGAAATAAATAACAATGCCAAATAAACGTGTGTTCTGTACTCTAGTCTACAACTGGGATGCTTGTTCCATGTTTAAACCCATTCTGGGCGGGAACCCCTTTTGGCGTTTTAAGCATTATGTTACACTTTAGTTATTGAAAAATAGCAGATCTACAAGCTCGTAGTGCTATTTTTTTTTAAATTGTGAAAATGTGGACGCAAATCTTTGAATATATATATTCTTTCAGAACGAACATTTGTAACTCAAATCTTTGCTTCTGGGGGGGGGGGGGAGGCCCCTGGAACAACATATTTTCAGATGGGGGGCCAAATTCATATAATTGTTGGGGTCCTTGACATGAAAAAGGTCGAGCAGCACCACTGATATAGAAACATGAGGTTTTTCAGAAAACGGTCAGGATTTACAGTAGAACACATTTTTTAAATGTGGGTGAACACCGTGTGACACAACAGTCCCCTCACCTGTCTCCAGTGGTTCTCAAACACCATGAGGCAGGTCTCCGGGTCAGCGGTGCAGGGCGGGGCCACACTCCGCCCGGTCCGACTCCCGGGACCCCTGCTCAACCTGCTCAGCCAGCTCATGCTGAGGAGCAACCGACAGAGGTGGTGGTGACGACAAACAAACCGACGACCCGGGTTTCAAAAAAGGGGAAGAGAAGTTGAGACGGAAGGAGAAAGAAGAGAGAGGGGGGAGGGACGGAGAGAAAGATGGAGGGAGGGAGGGAGGGAGAAGAAAAGGGGGAAGAGGAGGGGAAGGGAAAGGGGGGGGAGGGGAAAGGGCGGAGGAGGACCCAGGAAAAACTACAGATGGAGGAATGTTGGAGAGGAGAGAGAGAGAGAGAGAGGCTGTGCTGTGGTCAGCGGGAACACACTGGTCACTCGGAGTCGATCTCACTCCGTCGTAAAAAAAGGGCCGATCACCGGGATTTAATAGTCGCCGCCGCCGGGCGTCCCCGCCGGCTGAATGCACGTCGTCACGTCAGCTACTCCTGAAGACCCCCTCCCCGCCGCCGTCATCTTCCAGTCTAAGGCGACACCACTCCATAGCCCGGCCCCCGCCACGGGGGGTGTCGCTCTTGCACACTTTTGCTGCACACACTGCAGGAAAGAAAACACAATATGTTGTATATATAAAAGAACTCGTTGGATTTATGGAAATAAAATAAAAAACACTGGGAAATTAGCTTTAACCCATTTAGACCTGAGGACGATTCTACAAATGTGTTCTAAATCTTGACAGTTTTCGTGAAAAACCCCATGTTTCTATGTCATTTTCAAATATTTTCACGTCAAGGACCCCCAAAAATATATGAAATTGGCCGCCGACCCCCACCTGAAAATATGTTGTTCCAAGTGCGAAGATTTGAGTTACAAATGTTCACTCTGAAAGATTATATATTCAAAGATTTGTGCCACATTTTCACGATTTAAAAAAAATAGCAGACCTACAAGCTCATAGCGCGGCACCGAGTGCCGCGCTATGAGCTTGTAGATCTGCTATTTTTCAATAGCTAAAGCATAACATAAGGGGTTCCCGCCCCCGACCAAAGAGGACTCAAATATATACACTCAAACTCACATCAATCTTTTTGAAGAGACTTTACTGATAACTGGTGGTCCTATAGTAAAGAATGTGGTTTATGTCATAGTGCTCTTGGGAGAGGGATTGAAGAAATATTTAATGATTCATTTCCCATTATCCTAAAAGAAAACCCCCCCTAAAAAAAAAGAGCTGTGCCGTGTCGAAGCGCTACCGTTCGTTATCTGGGATGGAGCACAGCAGGTGTGTGTATGAAACTGCAATTTGTGAGAATAAAAACAACTTCACTGCAGTTTGCTTCTCCATTCAGTATATGCCACGTAACGACTTGAAATAGTGCTTATTAAGAGCGATCTCTCTGTCTGCTGACAGACAGACAGACAGACAGACAGAGAGACATACAGGGTATAAACGGTATACTTGGGGCCATCTAAATGGAAACTACATGAAAACTAAGCTATGATGACTAAAGCTGAGACTAAATGTATTGACAATTTCGTCAACAAATAAAAACTAGACTAAAATGTTAGGAAGGGACTAGTGGTGGACAAGAGATCCAGTATAGGTCATTTTACACTTTGTCACATGCTGAAAATAGCCGATCTAGGCCGGTGCGCACGCACACGCACACGCACACACACACACACACACACACACACACACACACACACACACACACACACACACACACACACACACACACACACACACACACACACACACACACACACACACACACACACACACACACACACCCTTTTTGAAACCCGGGTCGTAAATGTGTCAGTGAGTGTTGATTGTGTTTGAATAAGAAATTGAGGGCACTAGTGGCCGCAGCCCTGAATGCTCTAGGCTTAGCCTCGCACCTTGTCAACTTCCAGAACCGCCCCTTGGTAAGCAGGTTTCCTCAGGTAGTCGGTCCAGTTGCAGGTTCTTCAAGATCTCGTTAGAGTTACAGGTGAGCTAAAAAGAAAAAGCAAAGTTCAACTAACTAAACTTTCAACCTGTTGCAAATAACTCCTCCTTGAAGAGACTCTCTCGATAATGATGAAACTACAATATTTGCCAACGATGAGAGTCACACTCACCGTCTCTCCTATTTACCATTACTGAAAGATTCATTCCATTTTGTGATTTTTGTCTATAGAGCGTCGCAGTACCGCCCCCTTTCATGACAACGTGAGACCCAGAAGTGAATTCCCCGTTTATTTTCTCCCATAGGCATTTCAAAAAGTATTTATTTAAAGACGTTTACGTTTACAAAGCAAACTCGAGTTGTGACAAATCATGACAACAAACACAACATTTTGGACCAAACAAATAATTACAAGAAAGAAAAACCACAAAAAAGTGTTGTCTTCTTCTTTCAAATTATTTGTTCGGCCCGAAAAATTGTGTTTGTTGTCATGATTTGTCACAACTCGAGTTGGCTTTGTACGACGCTTGAAATGTCTATGAGGAAAACGAACGGGGAATCATTTCCTGGGCCCTGGTAGGGGGCGGGACTGCGACGCTCTATAGAGGATGTCTTGCAAGGCTCTCCCCGAACTGCCTGATCTTTTTACATTTTTAATGTTAACCAACGTTAACGCGCGCACCAGCTCAGTGGCCTTGTGGTTAGAGTGTCCGCCCTGAGACTGGGAGGTCGGGGTTCAATCCCTGGCCGGGTCATACCAAAGACTGTAAAAATGGGACCCAGTGCCTCCATCAAGGGTTGGATTGGGGATAATAGTCCCTGCGACATACTAGCGTCATGTCCAGGGGGTGTACTTGTACATCAAACTGCCTCACGCTACAGAAACAGGAGATAGGCTCCTGCCCCTATGGGCCTCATGGCTCGGCAAGGCTACTTACTTAACTTTACTTTACTTTACTTAACTTTACTTTACTTTACTTTACTTTACTTTACTTTACGCACGCACATTGTGATCACACCGTAGGTGAAAATTCATAAAATACATGTTACCCAATCTGTATTATATTATACATCATTTTTTAAAAGCCAGTTTTCTACCTCTGGTCTGCTTTGAGGCAGGACTCCAGAGAAGGGAAGATATAACCTCATTGTCAGCTATAGCTTAGCTATGTTTCACACGCTTACCTTTTTATCCAGTAACTCCTGGTCCTTTCCTCATCCAAGCAGCGAGTGACCCGTTGCTCCCGTGACTACATCCTGGTACCAAACACACAGGCATGATCACGCCGTCAGCTTCAGCGGCGGTTTAGGTAGCTTGTGGTTTTTTCATTTCCTGAAAAATGAACATTTTGGAGTTATGAGGTTTCCTCCGGACAGCAGAGATTATGTAATATGGTACAATACTTGAGTACAAAAATTGTACCATGATTACAAGAATTGTACCATAATAATTCCTTGTACAATTCTGGGGGTGGACCTTGGGGGGGCCAAGTAAGTGCAGCATTGGGCAGAAGACAGACAGCATTGGCATTTGTTGGTGATGAAGACCTTATGTGCTATAATCCAGCACAAAAGGATTACGTAAGAAAGCAGCAATTCAAATAAGAGGGAGAGACTGGTCTGGTCTGCTGCTCCACCCTGCCTGCTTCAACCCCAAAAACTTCCTGGAACACCATCCCCAGGACTGGTTCTTTCCAAGAGGCCTCGCCTCTCATTGGGCTACAATGGTTAGCATTTTGGGTGGTAACCCTTTTTGGTGTTTCAAGCATTATTATGCTATGCTTTAGCTATTTAAAAATTATAGCAGATCTACAAGCTCATAGCGTGGCACCGAGTGCCGCCCTACGAGCTTGTAGGTCTGCTGTTTTTGAAAAACCCTGAAAATGTGGCGCAAATCTTTGAATATTATATTATTTCAGAGCAAACGTTTTTTTAACTTTTGCTTCTGGGAGGAGGGGGGGGTTCCTGCAACATATTTTCAGATGGGGGGGGGGGGGGGTCGGCGGCCAAATACAGATAATCTTGGGGGGTCCTTGACATGGAATAGTTTGAGAACCACTGACATATAAAAACATAGTTTTTTTTCTGAAAACTGTCATGTTTTAGAGGACATTTATGTAGAATCTAAATGGGATAATGTCATCAGACGGTCACTGGGCGCGGTGCTTCGGGAAGTAAGTGACCCCCCCCCCCCCCCCCCTCCCCCCAACAAACTTCCCTTCGGCCCCATGGAGGAAAAATATAGACGCACTTAGCCCATTTTGGGCGGGAACCCCTTTTGGTGTTAGCATTTATGTTATGCTTTAGCCATTGAAAAATAGCAGATCTACAAGCTCATAGCGCGCCACCGAGTGGCGCGCTATTTTTTAAAAATCGAAGAACGACTGACATAGAAACATAGCTTTTTCAGAAAACTGTCAGGACGTAGAAGACATTTTTAGAATCTGATCTCAGGTCAAAATGGCTTAAAAAGGTATCCAAAACAAACACTAGGACTCAGCCATGTTTTCCAGTCCTGCTCTGTGTTTACGTGACTCAGTGAGGAGGAGAGAGAGGAGAGAATGTGATATTATTGTGTGTCCGTTCTGTGTATGTCGAGTGAGAAAGTTTGGAGGGCTTAGTGATGACTCACTATTATAGCGCGCACACACACACACACACACACACACACACACACACACACACACACACAGACACAAACACAAACACGTGCGCACACACACACACAGTCACACACACAGGCCAATTTGAATTCTAGAGAATGTGATATTATTGTGTGTCCGTTCTGTGTATGTCGAGTGAGAAAGTTTGGAGGGCTTAGTGATGACTCACTATTATAGCGCACACACACACACAGACAGACACAAACACGTGCGCACACACACACACACACACACACACACAGTCACACACACACAGGCCAATTTGAATTCTAGAGAATGTGATATTATTGTGTGTCCGTTCTGTGTATGTCGAGTGAGAAAGTTTGGAGGGCTTTAGTGATGACTCACTATTATAGCGCACACACACACACACACAGACAGACACAAACACGTGCGCACACACACACAGTCACACACACACACAGGCCAATTTGAATTCTAGAGAATGTGATATTATTTGTGTCCGTTCTCTGTATGTTCGAGTGAGAAAGTTTGGAGGGCTTAGTGATGACTCACTATTATAGCGCACAGACACAAACACGTGCGCACACACACACAGTGTCACACACACAGGCCAATTTGAATTCTAGCACTGGTCACTGCTGTGTGTGTCTGTGTGTATTTATAGCTGAAGGTCTGGCAGCCTCTTCAGGACAGACAGTCTCCTCTTTACCGCCACGCTGAGAGACCAGGGAGGGGTTTTCAACAACCGAGATATAGGCTAGATTGAGAACTCTCCAAATTAATTCATCGTCATCGTCACAAAGTCATTGGTGCAATACAGCTACAGCGACTACCAAAAACAGCACCAGGTTTTTTTACTGCACAAGATATTTAACCCATTTAGGCCTGACGTCAACATTTAAAAAAAAATATTCTAAATCCTCCAGTTTTCTGAAATAACTGTTTTAAAAAAAAAATCAAAAATAGCAGACCTACAAGCTCATAGCGCGCCACCGAGTGGCACGCTACGAGCTTGTAGATCTGCTATTTTTCAATAGCTAAATTATAACATAATGTTTAAAACAACAAAAGGGGTTCCCGCCCCCAAATTAGGTTAACCCATTTTGGAATGAGGTCGATTAAAAAAAAGGCTTCTAAATCCTAACATTTTTCTGAAAAGCCTCTGTCAGTGGTCGGTGCTCAACCTTTTTCATGTCAAGAACCCCCAGAATTATCTCTATTGGGCCACGGACCCCCCCCCCATCTCAAAATATGTAGTTCCAGGGACCACCCCCAGAAGCCAATATTTTAGTTAAAAATGAAAATATACTTATTCAAAGATTTGCACCACATTTTCACGACTTTTCCAAAATAGCAGACCTACAAGCTCGTAGCGTGCCACTCAGTGGCGCGCTATGAGCTTGTAGATCTGCTATTTTTTCAATAGCTAAAGCATAAAACAATGCTTTAAACACCAAAAGGGCTTCCCGCCCAAAATGGATTAACAGGTCAAAAATGAAATATATCACACAAGATGAAGATTCCTTGACAGAAAAAAAAAGAACGCCATTGCTACTCCAAGCAGTGTGTAGAGAGTAGACACGCCTGCTATAACCTCAAAACTAATGGTTAATTCACTTTATGGCCCTGCTGGCTTAATGACTAACAGAAATGGAGAAAGGTAGAGAGAGACTCAATCTTTAAGGTTGTGAAACAGTACAACCGTCTCCAGAACAGCATTCGTTTTCATCTCTACTCACCTCAAACAAAGTCAGACATAACACTAAAAAGACAGCACTTTTGTCTCTTGAGATAGTTTTAACATCCCAAGCAACTGGCCCGGTTTCTACTACATGTACCTAACCTGAGCTTAAAGTTAGACACCGGTAGCATACTTGAAGGCACATACAGTGCCTGGCTAGCCTCCAACGACAATAAGGAAACCTGCGGCTGTGGTGAAACAGCCTTCCTCGTACTAGTGCCTCGTCATGACCTTTGAACACTTAAGTGCCACGCTAAGGCACCTCAGTGCGTTAAGAGGCTCCTCCTTTCCCCCAGTCGCGATGTGCTGACCTCGACATGGCTTCTAAACTGTAGGTCAAGGCAAGGTATATGAAATGGAGGTAAGGTCACAGATTCGTCGCACCATGGGAGCCAAACTGCACCCGGACGTTCGGCAGAATGCACTGGAGTCAGTGAGAGCTCTGTGACCAGCTCCTGAACAAACACTACTTATGAATGACTGAGATCTTTTGTAAAGTAATCGCTTCTGGCAAATAACAGAAGACATGTAACACATTGTTGTCTGCTGCGTTTCTTTTCGATGTGTACACTGTGTAATTTTATAGGAGGTATCTAAAGAGCAAAAAGTACGTTTCTGAACACTGCACAGTCACGTGACCATGACACTTCCTTCTCTAAGCTTCCTTGAGTCAAAGGGGGATCTGACCACAACGACCACAGAGAATCATCGTGTGGTGGACTTATGGGGAAGTTACGGGTGTTTATGCAATAAAGCCAAACGTGTCTAGGCCCAGGTGTCACATAGGGCATTCACTTCTAGTCATTTTTACTAGTTGACTAGTTGCCTAGTTTAACTACCTATTATGTAAAAAATTAAATACATTTTTACATAATTTTTTTTTTAATAAATATTTGTACATTGAAAAACTGTGTACATGGTGACTATAACTATAATCTACCTGATCTTGAGGCCTACACAATCGGGAAAAAAATAAAAAATAAAAAAAATATTTTTTTTTCTTTTTTTCTTCTTATCAACTAGTCAACTAGTACCAGCAAGGTCGACTAGTGGATTTACTAGTCGACTAGTAAACTAGTCGGCTAGTTGCTTAATGCCCTAGTGTCACACGGCCAGTTGCTAATCACCGAGGTTAGAGTGGCAGCTGGGGAAACAGTGAATGATAATCATTCTCATTTTAGGAGCGCAGACAACATTTCCTGACAGTGTCTGATGGTGATGCTCAGGTTGGGAATTTAACCACTTAAGCCTTGTTTTATACTGTGTCCGTGGCTGTCGTATTGCAAAAAGAAATTACCAATCTACAAGCTCATTCCGGACAACTTTGAAAAACATTAAACGTGGTGGAAGTCTCTAAGTTCTATTCTCGCTTCGGAAATGTCAATATCTAAAGCTGTTGCTGGCTAAAATTGCACTTTTCCTGGAAATACAGATGCTGGTCGTATACTGTTTCAGGGCACGAGCGGCAAACTAGCTTGTGGAAAATCAGGATTTGTGGAATGCGAGAGTCCCCGTCTTGGCCGATCTCTCAACTCGTGGCTGGCATCAGAGCTGAAACCTTAGATAAACAGAGAGCTTAACACACGTGAGATTGTGTGACTTAAAACACATTGAGAGCCCACGCAAAACTGCCCAAAAATCACTTTCACCTAGAAAATCCATTCACATTTTTTATAATTCAGCTGACTGTGGAGACACATGCTGGAACTTTTTACTTTGAAATGTTTTATAGTTTCTGAGTTATTTAATTTAAACGCCAAGTGCATTCTCAATGGCGAAAACACAAACTTTGGCACCACGTATTAAAAAAAAAAAAATCATTGTTTTGATTTTTTTTAATAAAAATAAAAAAAAAATTAAAAAAAATATATATATTTTTTGTCAAAGACGTCCACAGACGTCTTGGGCTCTGCAATACCAAAGACGTCCACAGACGTCTTGGGCACAAAATGTGTTTTAAAGGGCCTTGCAAACGGGTTCATTTTCATTTTCAATGAGACCTGCGTTTTTGCTCGGTAGAAGTCGCGGTGCGACAACGCAAG
This sequence comes from Electrona antarctica, assembly GCF_951216825.1. NCBI lineage: Eukaryota > Metazoa > Chordata > Actinopteri > Myctophiformes > Myctophidae > Electrona > Electrona antarctica. Next base: position 93,655 of record NW_027638008.1, on the reverse strand, counting down.
CGTATTTACGCGAGCGCGGTCCCGTGCATTTGTTGCGCGCGGCGTGCTCGTTACGCGCACACGCCCCGCGACTCACCAGACCTGGATTCGGCTTAGCTTTTTTTTTTTTTACGCTTGCGTTGTTGCGCCCCTCTTCAACAGACCTGGAGGGAGACCTGTGTTGATCCAGGCAACAAACGCTTGCGTTGTTGTTGCGCCCCTCTTCAACAGACCTGGAGGAGACCTGTCGTTGATCCAGGCAACGTTCCTCGCTTCACGTTGGCAACATCAAGTAATGGCAGTATAAATGTGAACACCTGGGCCCTTTTTGAAACTAGCTCCTCGCCACTCGCCCTACACACTTCCACTCGGTTTGAGCATAGATATATAAATAACCGAGACGCAATGCAATGCAAGTGGATGGGAGGGGGATTCTGGTGCCGTCTCTATTATTTATATATATATGCTCAAACCGAGTGGAAGTGTGTAGGGCGAGTGGCGAGGAGCTAGTTTCAAAAAGGGGGTTAGGGTCAATGACAAAACTGAAAGCAATTTAGACGTAAAACGGTGTCCAAAATGCGTTCCATGAGTGGTCACATTTTGTCGCATACCGTACTGTAGTCTCAGTGGAACATTATGTATATTATTATCCCCCCCCCCCCCCCCCCCCCATTGATTGATTGATTGATTGAAAAATGTATTAACAGTTTGCAGAATTACAGTACATTTCAAGCACAAACTCAATACAAAGGCTGTTAACTGTGAGTGGACGACCCAATTAAGCATTACACTTGTTTCCAATAGGGTCCACCATGTTCAAATCATCAAAAACATTTAGAGACGTACAAATAGACACTTCTACGTACAAATAGACACTTCTATCTCCCATCTCTCTAACCACTGTGCGAATCTGGAAATTGATGGTCGCTGTGCTGTTACTGTGTCCTTCCTTCCTCACTAGTAGTGACAGTAGTATTCCGTTCCCCTCCATCCAACAATGCCTCCAATAATATGTAAAGCAAAAACACCACCACCACCGTCACAATTCCCAGCTCAGGGTGTGAAGCCAGAAGAAGTAGGTTACCCTAGAAGTAGGTTCAAATCACACAGGTGATTGATGCGGTATGGCTGATTGTATGCCAACCAGGCAGAGAGAGAGAGAGAGAGAGGGAGAGGGAGAGGGAGAGGGAGAGGGAGAGGGAGAGGGAGAGGGAGAGGGAGAGGGAGAGGGAGGGGGAGAGGGAGAGGGAGAGAGAGAGAGCATAGATTAACCCATTCAGGCCTGACGTCGAAATAAAAAAAAACGTTCGCTCTGAAAGAATATATATTCAAAGATTTGTGCCGCATTTTGGCGCGCTATGAGCTTGTAGATCTGCTATTTTTCAATAGCTAAAGTTAAAACACCAAAAGGGGTTCCCGCCCAAAATGGGTTAAAATAGGGTGCATTTTGCATCCACAGGATGCACTACTGTACTCAGCATGTACAGTAAAAATCACACCCGTGTGAACTGAGTGGTGTAAGGCCTGTCTGACGTAATGAAATCATGTCTGAAGTAATTTTTTCTACACTAACAAAGCCAGGTGTAGGAAATCATACCCGGGTGAACAGGGTGAACATAGCAACCATGCTCATTTTTTCTGCACTAACAAAGCCAGTTGTAGGAGTGGTTTACACCACTCAAAAAACAAACAAAAAAAACGTTAGTTATAATAATTTCTTCTTCTGTTTTCTACATGAATATAACCACTTCATAACCATGTTATGAAATGGGAGTTAAATGCTGCAATTTGTAAAAAAAAAAAAGAAGCTAAATATGACTCCTAACGTTGTTGAAGTGGGACTCATCTAAAAGACCTTCCCTGCATCCCGGGACTCATTAAATAGAAAACCTATTTGCATCACTGGAGAGAGAATGAGAGAGAGAGAGAGAGAGAGAGAGAGGGGGGGGGGGGGGTCAACACACAGCCAAACAGCCAGTGAGACAGTCAGGAGCTATAAATAAAATAAAAGGCGTCTCTCACCTGGACATGTTCTTGTCAGCGCTGGCACTCCAGCGTCATACTGTCCACAGTCCACACAGGCAGAGGGGGAGCCCTGGTACGCCTTTAAGGTCCACAGTCCACACAGGCAGAGGAGGGGGAGCCCTGGTACACCTTTATGGTCCACACAGGCAGAGGGGGGAGCCCTGGTACACCTTTAAGGTCCACAGTCCACACAGGCAGAGGGGGGAGCCCTGGTACACCTTTAAGGTCCACAGTCCACACAGGCAGAGGGGGGAGCCCTGGGGCACACCTATGGTCCACAGTCCACACAGGCAGAGAGAGGGGGAGCCCTGGGCACACCTATGGTCCACAGTCTGAACAGGCAGAGAGAGGGGGAGCCCTGGCATGTGCACCTATGGTCCACAGTCCACACAGGCAGAGAGAGGGGGAGCCCTGGGCACACCTATGGTCCACAGTCCACACAGGCAGAGAGAGGGGGAGCCCTGGGCACACCTATGGTCCACAGTCCACACAGGCAGAGGGGGCGCCCTGGCACATGGCACCCAGCTGTTCCAGGGGGGGCTGGCAGGGAAACGGGCCCAGCAAGGAACACTTTTAGTCAGGGATACTGTCCGAGGCAGCGCAGGCAGGACCAGATGTCAACAGTTAACCTGAGGCAGCAATAAGGAGAATAGTTTGGTTTTAAAGGGATTGTGAGATAAAAAATTAAAAAAAGTTTTGTTTTTGTATTTTTTTTAAAAACCGGAGCTTTTAACCCTTGAACGACTGTTGATGGAATTGACAGATTTAATTAATTAATCCAAAGCTACCATTGACGGAATAGTTTTATTCCCTATAATCGGGGGCTTTGTTTTAAATACTGTAGCAACTTTTAGCATGTTTGGCTAACGGCCGATGTCCTCGACCTAAAACCGGCCAAAATGTGCATAGCTGCGTAAAATGAGCTTAACATTCAGTAGACTTTGTGGTTTTCTGGCTCAAACCAAGTGCTCTCTGATTTTCCTGCTGTTTGTGATGTCACAGCCTGCAAATCCCATATTATGTCGATGGAATTTGCCATCAGATTTCACTGTTTTTGCCTGTTTTCATTGCAGCTCAAAAGGCTTCCAAACCCCAGAGAATCCACTGAATGTTCAACAAAGTTCAGGTTTTTTGGGTGTAATTGAGGTCATAAAACCAAAAACGAAAAAATGAAAATGAATCTCATGAAACCTTTAAGCTTCGACACAAATGCCGAGTTTGCACTTAACACAACGGCACGCATGGGTGTTTTCAGTCGTCAAACAAAACCTGTGTGGAAGCAGCGGGAATCATAGAATCCATGTTTTAAAACAACACCCCCTCATACTATGCTGACATACTGTACCTGACACTGTGCCCCCCCTACACTACAGTAGATATTACAGTACACTGCATTGTTCACTTTAATACCACGCACCATTACTGCAGCCAATTTACTGGCCTGGCACTATTTAGCATATATAATGTATATATATATATATATATATATATTTATTTCAGAAGGATTTAGAAGTTTTTTTTTTAATTTTGAGGTCAGGCCTAAATGGGGGATATATATATATATATATATATATATATATATACACACACACACACACACACACACACACACACATACATAGTTACATACACATAATACATATTTATATTACACGGCTTGGTTGGATGCTTGCTTCTAATTTGTCAATGACTGCGTTCACTGCAGTCTGTTTTGTCTTGCTAAAGCAGAGCACTGCTCTGCCTCCGTTTGTCACTGCAAATGGAAGTGGAAATGTGTAAGCTGATCATACCGTCTGTAAGTACCGAGTAGACGTGTAAATATGCAGGATAACATACAGCTTTGCGTTGGTCCTGCTTAAGCTGAACGTGAGCTAAAGCAGGCTAATCTTGAGAATCCTACAGCGGCGCCGTATATGTTGTAACCATAGAATTATTATAACCATAGAATCGAATAGCTGTTTTTGCAAAAGCAATGATAGCTTTTTTTTTTAATTAATAAAATGTTTTTATTACTTTGTGTCAAATTGCTGATTTCTTTACTAACTTTGTATAATCTACCCCTTCGGGGTGATGCAGGACACCTGCATCACCACCCTGTCAGAGTTTATTTATATCCGTAACATAGTACGGATTCAAATCACTCACTTGTTATTTGTGTTTGTGTGTTTCATGCGTTATTTCAATTAGAGTTGTTCCGATACCGATATGGGTATCGGTTACTCGGGCAGATACCACCCTCAAGTACTCGTACTCGGTACTCGGAACCGGCCCCGATACTCTGAGCCGAGTACCAAAACATCCAATTGACACTAATTGGCTGAACGAATGCAACGGGAGCAAGTCTGACCCAACACTGCAGCAAATCACCCAAAAACAGCCGATCTACAAGCATAAATGACAACTGACACAGTGACAAGTGTAGATCGGAGATCCATTTGCATCTATGAGAAAAAGGGGGGGGTAAAATAAGTCGTTACAAAATAAAGTACTCGTATCGGTACTCGGTATCGGCGAGTACTAAAAATGAAGCACTTGTACTCGTAATGAAAAAAATGGTATCAGGGCAACATATAAAAAAGGATTTCACTGCAGCAGTGTAGTAGTACTAGTGACTAAAAGCAGTGTAAAAAACTCAGCGTTGTCTTTGGCGGCAGTTATATTTAATTCAAGCATACGCTTTGATATCGTAGTGTACTACTGGTACATAAAATTCTCTATGAAGGAAGGAGTCAGGAGCTTTGGAAGCATGCATCAGAGAGGGGATGATGTGTTTCCCTTCCCCGTGGGACTCTGAAGCCAAGATGTTGAATCAGCAGCCATCAACAGTAAAGGCCTGCCAGTGACTCCAGAGTGTCACCAGACACCAATACACACACACACACACACACACGTCTAGAGTAAACTGTAGACATTTCACTGACTGTAGTGTGTACAATTTTCAAACCAGGGGCCAAGAAGGAGTATAGGGGTGAGTCAGTTAATCAAAGTAATTGATTAATTGACAAATAAGCGATTTTAATAAAATAATCGATTTTTGGAAACAATCGTTTTTTTGTTTCCAAAATAATTTCCAAGATTCTTCTGCATATTACAATTTCACAACACGTTGTTGGAGAACTCTCCGTGCCTCATTTTTTTCCCCCTCTTCACTAAATCTCTTTGCCGAAAATACAGTAGCAGATCTACAAAATCACTTGTATTTTTTACTACTGTACTTGTTTGACCCAGAATAGGAAACTAGGCACCTTGCTGACAACTGACACGTTGACAAGCTCTAAGTGTATGTCAATGTCAATTGTCAATACAATACAATTCTTTAATAATCAATTTTTTTATGGAAGCCACACAATGGCATTGCACACAATGATAAAATAGAAATTGGTAAAGCATTTTAAAGGAGAATTCCATACTAGAAGGCTTTCTTACCTTTTTGTGTAGTTGTTACGTCACCCCACCAAAGAGGTCCAGGTGTTATTTTGTGCAAAAGTGCATTATTGGCTATTTCTCCTACCATAAGCCCTCAATGGGGGGGTTGGGTTGTTGTGCTAATTCGCTTATTTCCATCTAAATAAGTAGTAAAGTGTGCCGCTTGGGATACTATTTACATCATGAAGAGAGGATATATACAAATAGATTTTTGAGCGAATTAGCACAACACAAGCCCCATTCAATTCAATGCAATTCAATGCAATTCATTGAGGGCTTATGGTAGGGGAAATAGCCAATAATGCACTTCTTTGCACAAAATAACACCTGGACCTCTTTGGTGGGGACGTAACAACTACAAATAAAAGTAAAAGCCTTCTAGCATGGAATTCTCCTTTAAGTATACAATTACATTTAAAAAATGTAAAGAATTGTGAATGTTTACCATTGCAACTATGGATATACACCAATACTGGTATCAGGTATAAACAACAGACACATTTAACCCATTTAGGCCTGACCTCAACATTTTAAAAGATTCTTCTAAATCCTCCAGTTTTCTGAAATAAATATTTTCACGATTTAAAAAAAAAATAGCAGACCTACAAGCTCGTAGCGCGCCACTCGGTGGCGTGCTATGAGCTTGTAGATCTGCTATTTTCCAATAGCTAAATTATAACATAATGTATGCAACACCAAAAGGGGTTCCTGCTCAAAATGGGTTAAATTATAAAACATTGGATACCAATTGCCACTCATAATCATGTAATAAATCAAAAACAAGTCACTGGATTCCCTTCACATCAAAATGTTACATCTATGCGAAGGACAGGACAGAAGTCAGAATTCTATTTCAGCCACTTGTGTCCTGCTGTCCTCCTGACCCCAATCATGATTCGGCACTCAGAGAATCCGTATTGGCAGCTCAGAAATGTGGTATCTCAATACATCTAAAGCTAGTAATTACTCATAAACTTAATCCATTCTGGGCGGGAACCCCTTTTGGTGTTTTAAGCATTCATTAAAAAACTTTAACTATTGAAAAATAGCAGATCTACAAGCTCGTAGCGCGGCACTTGTAGGTCTGCTGTTTTTTAAAAAATCCTTGACATGAAATATTGAGTGACATAGGCCTAGAAACATTATAAACATAGGTATTTCAGAAAACTGAAGAAGACATTTTTTTCAATTTTGATGTCAGGCCTAAATGGGTTAAGACATGTCTGCTCTCAGCCTGCCTCTCACACACCAACACTTTTTAAAATGCAAAACCCCGGAGGTCAGGCCTAGTTGCTTTAGAATCACAGCAGGCTTGAATTCAAACAGAACCATCCTTGTATTTGAGATGGGTGTGAAACCGCTGAAGCCACACAGGGCCTAAAGGCGTGGGTTGGAATGATTCCATGATCATTCATATGAGCGCTAAGAGCCGGCCGGCCATGCCACAAATCACACTCTCTTTCTGCCTCATTCCTGCTTCCTTGCCACCCATCTTAACCCATTTTGGGTGGGACTGGGAACCCCTTTTGGTGTTTTAAGCATTATGTTATGCTTTAGCTATTGAAAAATAGCATATCTACAAGCTCATAGCGCAGCACCGAGTGTCGCGCTACGAGCTTATAGGTCTGCTGTTTTTGAAAGATCGTGAAAATGTGGCCCAAAATGTTTGAATATGTTCTTTCGGAGCATTCATTTTTAGCTAAAATCTTTGCTTCTGGGGGGGGGGGGGGGTCCCTGAAACAACATATTTTCAGATAGGGGCCGGCGGGCCAATTACATAAAATTTTTGGGGTCCTTGACATGAAATATTGAGCACCACTGATGCGGTTTTTCAGAAAACTGTCATGATTTAGTAGACATTTTTTTAGATTTCGATGTAAATGGGTTAAGGGTTAAACACACACATACACAGTAGTATTCTTAGGGGGGGTAAAGTCATGTGACCTGCTCTCATTTGTAAGGATGTGGCAACGCAAGTGTTGCCAGTGATGCGCTAGCAGCAAGGACATTCGACGTACTGCAGCAGCAGCACACCTGGTTTCTGTGAGAGAAGACTAGTGTGCAGTGGAGCCAGATGCAGACTTTCTTGAGGTTTTTATGACAGGACTTGCCAAGAAGAAGATTCCTTAATTGCTCCGAAATTAAAGGGATCGACAAACTATAGCCAGCCTCCAGGACACAATTTAAAAGATTTTCGAGTTCTTCTCACTCCAACGCACAAACATACCCACCACACCAGGGTCACTAGCCTTGATAGCCGAGTCTGTCAAAACTGAAGTAAAACTACGCTGTCTCATCATCACAAAGACAAAAAATAAAATAAAAAAAAACATCAAAGCTATTATTTCAAAAGAGAAAATTGAGTAGTCAGCCAATGTGTAGCCAGCCATGACTGTATTCAGCAAAATAACAACACTAACAATCTCAGTGCAACTGTCAACTATAAAAACAAAAAAAACAAAAGAAAGAACCATTTCCCAAAGGCATAGTACAGGTATATAACAATTGACTTTACAGTTTACTGCTTAACAGGGCAAAGCAACCTACTATGTGTACATGGTGGCACAATCGTGCGTGCGTGCGTGCGTGCGTGCGTGCGTGCGTGCGTGCGTGCGTGCGTGCGTGCGTGCGTGCGTGCGTGCGTGCGTGCGTGCGTGCGTGCGTGCGTGCGTACGTACGTGCGTGCGACGTGCGTGCGTGGGAGACATGGTAAGACAAGTTAATTTGAACATCTTATTTGGTCAGCCAATTCAAACATCTTATTTGGTCAGCTTTTGCACCTTTCCCTCAACTCCGCACCCTTAAACAAGGGGTTAATAATAAGCAGAACATTGTACATCTCTCCATTCATCAGGCGTATTAAATTTAATTACAATTAAAATGCCATTATTACATATCATATGGTGCCACACAAAGAGATTAAACATTTGACACCAAAAATCATCATATAATCTGGATTACTTAGTCATAATGTATGACTAAGTAATCCACCTACACCAGCTACACAATTATTTATGACTCATAAATAATTGTGTAGCTACATATGTTACACTCGAACTAAATAACTTACTGTTACTTACAATCTCACCAGAACTGGTACGATTTCACCAGAAGACACTGGAACTCACAGGGCAATCTAATTTCAAACAATATTCCGCTAATCTTTATGAAGATAGTTTGTTCAGGTCTTGGCAGAAGAACTGATATTGTGTGGAACGACATAAAAACTACAGTCAATCAAATTACCTCTCATTTGCGGGTCACATTCTTTCAGTGGCGTGCACAGATAGACACTAGGGGGTGCTAGAGCACCCCCTGCCCTTTTGGCAATGTGCCCTTTTGAGAAAAAAAAAAAAAAAAAAACGTTTTCTTTTTTTTTTGATTTTTCAAAAATAGCAGACCTACAAGTTCATAGCGCGCCACTCGGTGGCGCGCTATGAGCTTGTAGATCTGCTATTTTTCAATAGCTAAAGCATAACATAATGCTAACACCAAAAGGGGTTCCCGCCCAAAATAGATTAAGGCAACCGGCCGGTTCCACGCGCTGCACAAGGTGCCCTTTTTTAACTTGAGCACCTGCCCCTCTAAATGTCTGTGCACGCCACTGCATTCTTTGGTACCATAATAAAAAGACCGCAAGGTGAGCTCAAAGTCCAGCCATATAATTCTGATACAGAGGGTTTCCTCAAAAACAAGACAGAAAATACATCTGTGAACTAGACTGTGTGTGTGTGTCATAGCTTGTAAAATGAACAGCACCAAGTCTCTTCCCTGCTACAGTCACTCACTCACTCTCGGACTGCAAGGTCTAATCTAGCATAAGCTTGCCAGAGCATTATATGAGGCATGTTGGCTGCACATGACCCTCAATCATAGCATAGTTGTTTTGACCAAAACAGAGTCATGCTCCAATTAGGTTCTCGTCCTATATATGCTTTTAGGAGATCTGTCTCTGTGACTATTTTATCCAGTGAAAGGGGAGGGACACTCACCCAATGAATAAGGTCTGGGTGTTTTGCCCTAAGCAAATTTTCTACATGCTAAGGGGGAGGGAGGGAGGGAGACTGGGTGGGGGCAGAGTACACAGTTCCATTATATTATACTTGCCTGGAGTATGTCCAGAGATTGTTGCATTTATAACCACCCTTTATTCTCGAATGCGCTTCATTGATTTCCCTGCAGTTTCGTGTTGATCTAATCCGATCTAATCAAGCTTGAAGAACAATCACCAACTATATACTGTTTAGAGAGACAGTGAACTCAATTCACAGTCCAGTGGGGAGAGACACTTTGTACAGACATCAGGCTACACTTCCCTGTAAAAAGGGCCGGGTCCTGGTCGATATGTACAATATATACATCACGATATGGTACAATATATCTGTATAGAAACCCTGAAAAATGCATGATAAATAAACAGGAAAGCTAAACTAGGAGGACTGCCATTTTTTTCCCCAGCTGCAATATTTGTAGTATTTGAGAACTCCAACTCAGCAACAGTGTTAATTTCACACCTAAACGTGTGTATCATCATGTGAGTCACAATCTAAAATAAAATACTACAATATATGATTACAATAACAGACGAGAAATGTCGATATAAGCCATATTATTGCCCAATAACACCCATGTGGACTGGAGTCACTAGAGCACCCAGGAGTCACTCAGCAGCATTAAAAGCCAATAAGACTAGTTTTCTCTCTCACACACACACACACACACACACACACACACACACACCAAGGCTATTTTAGCCAACCTAACGTTAGCCTCTCTCTCTACACTACAGCAAAAAATAACGAATGCCTTGTTTTCAACATGGGTCTGCAGTGCAGTCAGTGACCTTGTTTTCTTTGCTGTCTGGGCTTGCAAATCATGACAAGTATCGACTTCATCCATCATGCATGATGTGTACTGTGTTGATGCAAGCCACGGGGTGTGTAACTCAAGAAAAACAACAATCAGTGCATCTCAACAAGAACGGTTGCATCTTGTTGCGACTGAGCTTCAGTTGCTAAGCTAACTGGGCACAGGCATTAACACACACACACACACACACACACACACACACACACACACACATCTCTGACATAACCAAACCACGACATTGTTGATCTTTAACACACAATATCTGTGCTCTTATTTCGGCGTCTTGTTAGAGTTGCTCACCTTGTGTACGTGCAGAATATTCCACTGTTTTCCCCTCACACACACCACCACACACACACAGCTGGTGCTAGCTTTAGCCTGCTTGGGGGAGCTCTGGTAGGTAGAAGGCAGCTAACGTAGCAGACCCATGTAGGAGGATGGTGGTGGTGATGATCATCAGTTGCCAGGGAGACAACTTTACTTCCCCGTTTTAAAAAAAAACGTACAAAAAATGCCTTCAGAGATGAAAAGGAAACGAGCAGCACGTCCCACCACCAGCCAGCCAGGCCACCAATGTGTTGCAGATCAGATAAACAACCTGCGGTTGACTGACTGTGTGTGTGTTGGATTTCACAACCACTCGACTCGATCTTCGTTTCCCGCAGCCATCTTACTTGGATTCCACTGTCACACACACACACACCCGCACACACGCAAGGGGACGCTCGCCGTTATTCCCGTCACGGGCCGCCAGCCACCGCTATTCCGACCCACCCACGTGACGTCCCACTCCCACGATTGATGTATTACAGACAAGACAGTGTGTTGATCATTATTCAGTACTGGTTGGTTCCTCAAACTTTTTCATGTCAATGAAATTATACCCCCACAATTAATAAGTGGCCCGTTTAATTTGGCCACGGACTGACACCCTGCATCTGACAGTTTGTGCCATACATAGACGACACAAAAATCAGACCCGTCTGAATTGAGTGGTGCTGTACTGTACTGTACTGTACTGTACTGTACTGTACTGTACTGTACTGTACAAGCCCTCCTCCCTGGCCTGTGTGTGTGTCTGTGTGTTAGGCTGTGCAACAGTGACACTTGGTGGTGAACAAACGCTATGACGCTATATATTTTCGTGCTCGACACAAGGACACATAGCTGTCTATAGGAGTGGTTGCCACCACTCCAAAAAACATCTGCACACTAGTTTCTAGAGCTCCATGAGAAATTACTTCAATGCAACCTTTTGGTTGCATTTACTCTAGATAGGCCTGTGGATGTTTTTCTCTCTTCTTTGATGTTTGCCTGGCTTGGCGTCTGCCTGACATCCAGCATCTGGCCTAAATGTAGGCATTGAGATCATGTGCACACAAATCTTCTCTGTAAAAATGTTTCATTTCAATAAACAGCCCATTTCAATTGTCACATTGACATATTCAACGTTCTTTGAAAACACCGTGCGTAGCCGATCTGCAGCGCATCATTCATAGAGACACACGGTACTCCACCACACCTACACTCAACTGGCACACATCGTAGCCTCGGGGTCATCTGAACTCGGGTTTCCCCGCCCGCACCAGATACAACAAATCTATACCACTGAAGCACGAGGGAATCCAAATCCAATCCACAGTTCAGCAGGGTCTAGGTCTACTCTACATTATGTAAAAGATGGGAGACCGCATCCAAGTTCCAACCAACAAGGCAACCACCACTGCATACTATGTGTGCTATCAGGGCTGGACTGGCCATAGGTCGTACCGGGCATATTCCCGGTGGGCCGCGGCCGTATGGGGCCGCCTTGATTTTAAAAGAAAAACGTTTATTTTTTTCTCGTTTTTTTTTACAGGCAGGCAGGCCAGAAGGCGGCAGGCCACCAGGACAGTTCTGCCAGTGCCATCATGATAATTTCACTGTACCTGTATCAGTGAGTGACAAATAGACCCTCTTCTATCTTGAATCCTTTTGCCAGCATCATTCTTGTGAGAGCAACAAAGGGTTGTGTAGTTGTCTGTTGGTCTGTATCATTTATGTTGTTCTGTAAAAGTGGTGGTATTAGGGCTTGTTTGTTTGTGTGTGCCTCGACGGAGCGGGCGCTATAGTTTCTGCTATCTGCTATCTGCTATCTATCGAAAATGACCAGGCCGAATTTTTGTCCCAGTCCAGCACTGGACTATTGTGCTATTGTGCTTTATAGCAAGCAGTGGTTCCCAAAGTGGGGTCCGGGGACCCCACGGTACGTACCATGCGTGAAATATAACAACACCACACCACCAGCCTGGACATAAGGAATATACACAAGACTTTGGGCCAAAACTTCATATTTACCCTGCTCTGTAACCAACTAAACTTCATATTTACCCTGCTCTGTAACCAACTAAACTTCATATTTACCCACAGAACTTCATATTTACCCTCTCTGTAACCAACAAAACTTCATATTTACACAAGGTAGCATACTAAGGCCTTTACTGTTCCTAATGTTAACGACATGACATCAGCTTGTGACTGCAACTTGTTCCTGTTCGCAGATGACTCAGCACTGCTGGTCTCGGACAGGAACAAGCTGCAGGTTGAAAAGACCCTCAGCTCTGAGCTTGGTAGAATCTGCACCTGGCTCGCTGATAACAAACTATCTCTACACCTGGGTAAAACTATTATCTAGTAGTAATTCTAATTCTAATTCTAATAGTAATCTCAGCAAGGCAGATTACTTCTTGATTAGAGTGGGTGACAATGTTATCACACGAAAAGATGAAATCAAATTACCTACCTAGGTTCCATCCTGGAGGCAAATCTTTCCGGTGATAAAATGGCCACCAACGTAATCAAAAAAGTCAACCAAAGAACAAGATTCCTATACAGGATCTCCTCACTGGTCAACAAAAACACCTTGAAGACCCTAACAGGAGCCCTCGTACAAGGTTTCTACAACTATGCATGCACCTCCTGGTACCACAGCCCTCTAACTGTGGGCTATATGTTTCTATGATGATTTCCTGTTTTGACTATATAGTTTTGTATATTCGTACGTCTCTAATTGTTTTTATGAATTGAAAATGATGGGCCCTATTGTAAACAAGTGTAATGCTTTATGGTGTCGTCCACTCACAGTTAACAGTTGTTGTATTGAGTTGTACTTGAAATGTACTGTAATTCTGCAAACTGTTAATAAATCAATCAATCAATCAAAACCCTGCTCTGTAACCAACAAAACGTCAAATTTACCCTCTCTGTAACCAACAAAACTTCATATTTACCCTCTCTGTAACCAACAAAACTTCATATTTACCCTGCTCTGTAACCAACAAAACTTCATATTTACCCTGCTCTGTAACCAACAAAAGTGTGTTCTTATACATCCTCCATTTCAGCACTGGGTAATTGCCGATATGAAAGTTTTCTTTCACATTCTGCACTGCAGTCTGCAGCACATGTGATGCTACTGATGAACGAGCTTGTAGTAGGTAAATATTTGGCCAAAGTAACTAGAACCGTGCCAGAACCGTCCCAAATGGTCCAAATTACCCAACTAATAACAGCCCCTTTCATTCAAAGAACCCATGGCTGATAAAGCCTAATTATGCCTGCATTATGGAAAAGATGGGAGACCGCATCCGAGTTCCAACCAACAAGGCAACCACCACTGCATATAGGCCTATCTCACAGCCCGCTTTCCACGCCCACTTCCGGTAAATAGTGGTGTCTTTAACATGAGCATTTACACGTTTTTTTCTCTGGAGAATCTAAGTACATTTTCTAATGTAAAAATGTGACAGACCAATATTATTATGAAGCAAACAAGATGGTAAGTCAGGTCGAACAGATAGAACAAACCTTACCTTGAGAAAACAAAAGTTGTAGACTTCTTAAATTACCTCTGTTAACATGTAGCGTCTATGGAGTGACGTCACGCTATCACCACTAACCCCGAAAGGGGGCGTATTTAGGGGGCGGGGAAATTCTGTGAGATAGGCTTATTATGTGCTATTGTGCTTTATAGCAGTGGTTCCCAAAGTGGGGTCCGGGGACCCCCAAGGGGTCCTTGAGGGAGTTCCAGGGGGTCCCCAGCTAAATGATAGTTTGTAACCAATTGGACCCTTCATGGGTCTGTAACTCTGAGAGTGTACAAATGGAACCAAATGGACCCGCTACTATACACTCTCAGAGTTAAATTAACATTCATTGATTTTCCAATATAAATTGGGGGTCCCAGAGATAGAAATGACATTAAATGGGGGTCCGTAGACTAATGCATGTCAAACTGGGGGTCCTTGAAATTAAATGGGTTGAGAATCACTGCTAGAGCCGTAAAATTACTGGCATGTCTCTCTGGATGCCAACGACGAACCTCTGCCCCAAATATTCCTCAACGGCCTGTTATAGCGCCACCATGAGGCCGATTTAGGCAAAACACATTTCTGTAGATTACTCGTACACATTTTATCCATACATCACACAATTCGGTATACACTATCTCCATAGTCATGTGATCAACACGGATCTGCACCATTTCCCATCTTCCTTCCTGATTGGCTAAGATTTGCTTCCAAAGCCCACATGATTGGTCCGTTTCGAACAAAATGCCACAATCACAAACACAGTGTGCAATTTCCGTGAAATTATACACACACATTTCCACTAGGCTGAGGACGACATGACACAATTTATTTTCCAAACCAGCCTCATGGTGGCGCTATAACAGGGCTATAACAGATCTGTGTACAACTTTGTATGCGCACTCCCTAGAGGCCATTGAAAAACCTTTTCCCTGCATCCCTCCACATCTGCCGGTTATAGCGCCACCATGAGGCCGATTTCTGCAAAACACATTGTTTATATTAGTCGCACAGATTTCATCCAAATCTCATGCAAATCGGTATACATGATCTCTGTAGTCATGTGATCAAGACGAGTCTGTTTGATTTCTCAGATTCTACACTGATTGGCTAAGATTGCCTTCCAAAGTCTTCAGGAGTGGCCCATTTTGTACAAAATGCTGCACATGTCCTGCTCATCCAGAATTCTATCCTCAGAGATGCTATGCGTGATCTGGCTCTGCATTTCCTCAACAAAATGAAGAAAATTGTTGCAAAAAACAAACAAACATGTTTATATCACTCCTAAACATTTTGCCAAACATCACACACACTCCTATCCTCCTGGTGGAGACCTGTGCCCAGAAGGGCACTTTTTCTAGTTGTCATTGTCTCCACCAGGCCGAAGGCATGGGGAGAGAGTATGTTTTGCACTCTGTCCGTGTGTGTTTGCGTGTGTCCGTCCGTCCGTCTGTTACCAGCTAATCTCCGGCTCCGTTAACCCAGTCGATGCCATATTTTGCACACACACTCCCTGGATGCCAACGATGAACCTCTGCCCCAATTTTCCAGAACGGCCTGTTATAGCACCACCAGGAGGCCGACTTTTGAAAAACATTACTCCTCCAGATTCTGTCCAAAAATCCCGCAAATCGTTTTGGACAGAATATCTCTATAGTCATGTGTTCAAGACGGATCTGTCCGATATTTCATATTCCATCCTAATTGGCCTCAAATCATGAACGCAGCATGCAATAATGTACGTGAAATCTTTCACATACTTTCCTACTAGGCTGAGGAATATATCCCACCCTTTTCACATTGGCCTGTTATAGCGCCACCAACAGGTGGATTTTTGCAACACACATTTTTGGAACAAAATGCCTCAAATCATCCAATTGCCATCCAAGGCATAAGAAGAAATGGCACCCTTTTCACATTGGCCTATTATAGCGCCACCAGGAGGCCACAACCTGACCTGCCCTGGTGGAGACCTGTGCCCCGAGGGGCACTTTATCTAGTTCATTTATGTGTTTTACTTTCTGCACATTAAATTGTAACGGCCTCATGCAGGAGAGTAGCCTATACAACAAAAAGACAGCTTTACCATGCACCACCATGTCCATGGGTCAGGGGTCAGGACAGTTTATTATTTTAGGCTACCTGTAACATTACCCTATACACCTGTTATGTGTGCATTAAGTTATTAACCACCATGCACCTGTGTGCGTGCGTGACGTGTGTGGTGCAGACTGCAGATAATCAGTCTTAATTGAAAAACAAAGTGTGGGATCAATTCACTCAGGGTGCGTTCGGAAATATCGCACTGAGCGCACTGTGCAATGCAAACTAATAGGCGAGTGCGCTCCGGTGCGGTATTTCCGAACGCGACCTCAGAGTGTAGAGTAGAGCAGGGGTTCTCAACGTTTTTGGCCGGGGACCCCCGGAAATGCTTTGGCAATGTCTCGGGACCCCCGCCCCGCCCCCTCCCGACCCCCAATATAAATTGACTGCTACAATAACCTTAACCCATTTTGGGCGGGAACCCCTTTTGGTGTTTTAAGCATTATGTTATAATTTAGCTATTGAAAAATAGCAGATCTACAAGCTCATAGCGCGCCACCGAGTGGCGCGCTACGAGCTTGTAGGTCTGCTATTTTTGAAAAATCGTGAAAAAAAAACAACGTTTTTTTTTTAAAATAATTTGGGGACCCCCCAAACTAATTTGGCGACCCCCCGAGGGGTCGCGACCCACGGGTTGAGAACCCCTGGAGTAGGAGAGCAGCGACACGCTTTGATCTCGCCGCAAAGCGGGTGCCTTATGGGCTATAGTTCCACACATTGCTCCTATGGCTGGAACTATCCTATTGAGATAGAATGAGCACTTCCGCATTCCATTGTTACAATGAGAGTCAACGCTATAGTGTCGCCACTCTGACTAGATTACTCTGAATTCATGAGTGAAACGGAGACGCCACAGGAGGTAAAAGCTGACGTTTGATTTATTTTACATCAATATGACACGTTTTATACACATCTTTAACACGATTACAATCTTTATACACCAATAGCCTATATCTATCGAAGTGAAAGTCATAGTTTACTCGATAAAACACATCTATGGTAAGTCTTGATCCAAGGTTGGAACAAACAAACATAAAAAAAAATGTTTTTGCAACTGAATGGCTGGAAAATGGAAATGAAGAGTTTACATAGTACACATAGTACATGCATAAACATTCCTTAATGATTATATCTGGTTTCAGTATTCATTTATGATATATTTTTCTCTATTAAGGTTATTCTTGCAGTCAGTTTGTATTGGCCAGCTTCCGGGCAGAGGTCAAGCACCAGCTGGCCAAAACCATGACCAGCTTCTGGGCAGAGGTCAAGCACCAGGTGGCCAAAACCATGACCAGCTTCTGGGCAGAGGTCAAGCACCAGGTGGCCAAAACCATGACCAGCTTCTGGGCAGAGGTCAAGCACCATCTGGCCAAAACCATGACCAGCTTCCGGGCAGAGGTCAAGCACCAGGTGGCCAAAACCATGACCAGCTTCTGGGCAGAGGTCAAGCACCATCTGGCCAAAACCATGACCAGCTTCTGGGCAGAGGTCAAGCACCAGCTGGTCAAAACCATGACCAGCTTCCGGGCAGAGGTCAAGCACCAGCTGGTCAAAACCATGACCAGCTTCCGGGCAGAGGTCAAGCACCAGGTGGCCAAAACCATGACCAGCTTCTGGGCAGAGGTCAAGCACCAGGTGGCCAAAACCATGACCAGCTTCTGGGCAGAGGTCAAGCACCAGGTGGCCAAAACCATGACCAGCTTCCGGGCAGAGGTCAAGCACCAGGTGGCCAAAACCATGACCAGCTTCTGGGCAGAGGTCAAGCACCAGGTGGCCAAAACCATGACCAGCTTCCGGGCAGAGGTCAAGCACCATCTGGCCAAAACCATGACCAGCTTCTGGGCAGAGGTCAAGCACCAGGTGGCCAAAACCATGACCAGCTTCTGGGCAGAGGTCAAGCACCAGGTGGCCAAAACCATGACCAGCTTCTGGGCAGAGGTCAAGCACCAGGTGGCCAAAACCATGACCAGCTTCCGGGCAGAGGTCAAGCACCAGGTGGCCAAAACCATGACCAGCTTCCGGGCAGAGGTCAAGCACCAGCTGGCCAAAACCATGACCAGCTTCTGAGCAGAGGTCAAGCACCAGGTGGCCAAAACCATGACCAGCTTCTGGGCAGAGGTCAAGCACCATCTGGCCAAAACCATGACCAGCTTCCGGGCAGAGGTCAAGCACCATCTGGCCAAAACCATGACCAGCTTCCGGGCAGAGGTCAAGCACCATCTGGCCAAAACCATGACCAGCTTCCGGGCAGAGGTCAAGCACCAGCTGGTGGGAAAGTATGTTTCTGAAAGTATGATATCTCACATTGATCTCACTACATTTATACTGGGATATTTAATACAATTTACAATTGAGGCATTTATCAGATGCTCTTAATCCAGATCGATTTACATTAAGCAAGAACAAAAAAAAAAGCATGGCAATACATCACATACATACAAAGTAGTTATCATGAATCCTACGTAAGCTAAGAACGTAACAGTGGAATATCTATAATAATGGAACTATGCATGTATACTTTATAGTGCTATGTCTACATAAAAATGTCGGGGCTAGGGCAAGTGCGCAGAGTGAGTTCCACCGCCGTCTCATCGCAGAGTGAGTTCCACCACCGTCCCATCCCAGAGTGAGTTCCACCACCGTCCCATCGCAGAGTGAGTTCCACCACCGTCCCATCACAGAGTGAGTGACCTTCACCACCGTCCCATCGCAGAGTGAGTGACCTTCACCACTGTCCCATCGCAGAGTGAGTTCCACCACCGTCCCATCACAGAGTGAGTGACCTTCACCACCGTCCCATCGCAGAGTGAGTGACCTTCACCACTGTCCCATCGCAGAGTGAGTGACCTTCACCACCGTCCCATCGCAGAGTGAGTGACCTTCACCACCGTCCCATCGCAGAGTGAGTGACCTTCACCACCGTCCCATCGCAGAGTGAGTTCCACCACCGTCCCATCGCAGAGTGAGTTCCACCACCGTCCCATCGCAGAGTGAGTTCCACCACCGTCCCATCACAGAGTGAGTTCCACCACCGTCCCATCACAGAGTGAGTTCCACCACCGTCCCATCGCAGAGTGAGTTCCACCACCGTCCCATCGCAGAGTGAGTTCCACCACCGTCCCATCGCAGAGTGAGTTCCACCACCGTCCCATCACAGAGTGAGTTCCACCACCGTCCCATCGCAGAGTGAGTTCCACCACCGTCCCATCGCAGAGTGAGTTCCACCACCGTCCCATCGCAGAGTGAGTTCCACCACCGTCCCATCGCAGAGTGAGTTCCACCACCGTCCCATCACAGAGTGAGTTCCACCACCGTCCCATCGCAGAGTGAGTTCCACCACCGTCCCATCGCAGAGTGAGTTCCACCACCGTCCCATCGCAGAGTGAGTTCCACCACCGTCCCATCACAGAGTGAGTTCCACCACCGTCCCATCGCAGAGTGAGTTCCACCACCGTCCCATCACAGAGTGAGTTCCACCACCGTCCCATCGCAGAGTGAGTTCCACCGCCATCCCATCGCAGAGTGAGTTCCACCGCCGTCCCATCGCAGAGTGAGTTCCACCGCCGTCCCATCGCAGAGTGAGTGACACCAACTGCTCAAATACGAGTATTAATTGGATCCAAAACGGCTTTCAAGTTAACCCATTTAGAAAAAGTCTTCTGAAATAATATATTCAAAGATTTGTGCCGCATTTTCACGATTTTTCAAAAATAGCAGACCTACAAGCTCGTAGCGCGCCACTCGGTGGTGCGCTCACCTGGAGCCCCAGGTGAGTGAAGACCTATACCCTCTGGAGCCCCAGGTGAGTGAAGACCTATACCCTCTGGAGCCCCAGGGGAGTGAAGACCTACCCTCTGGAGCCCCAGGGGAGTGAAGACCTACCCTCTGGAGCCCCAGGGGAGTGAAGACCTGCCCTCTGGAGCCCCAGGTGAGTGAAGACCTGGATCTCTACCCTCTGGAGCCCCAGGTGAGTGAAGACCTACCCTCTGGAGCCCCAGGTGAGTGAAGACCTACTCTCTGGAGCCCCAGGTGAGTGAAGACCTACCCTCTGGAGCCCCAGGTGAGTGAAGACCTACCCTCTGGAGCCCCAGGTGAGTGAAGACCTACCCTCTGGAGCCCCAGGTGAGTGAAGACCTACCCTCTGGAGCCCCAGGGGAGTGAAGACCTACCCTCTGGAGCCCCAGGGGAGTGAAGACCTACCCTCTGGAGCCCCAGGTGAGTGAAGACCTACCCTCTGGAGCCCCAGGTGAGTGAAGACCTGGATCTCTACCCTTTTCAAGGACTCCCAAGTCAATATATACTTGGCCGTGGAGCCACGTCCGAAAATATTTGGTTAAATGTTTTAAAAGTCTTCAACATTTTACACAAAGGAAATATTTTTGTCCGTAATATTTGATCAAATAATTGTGTTCCGGCTTGGATCAATGGAATTAACATGAAAGAGTTTAAAAAAGAAAAAAATACCATTGCCGTTTATTTTTATATTCAAATCTTTAGAGGTTTGCCAAATTGTTTTGGGACCCTCTTGCTAAACTCCACCCCTCCCCAAAGTGCAATATGGGCGGGGCTAGGGGTAAATATTAGTTTTTCAGAAAACTAAAAGGTTAGGATTTAGAAGGCCTTTATAGAATCTGCCTGGACCACCTCACCCATGTTGAACCTGTCAACCTGTAATTGGTACCCGTCTCCTTCTACTCGTTCTACTAGATTGTATAAACTCAAGAACAGTGGCTTCTATTTCAGCACGTTAACTTCCCAGTGAAAGATTTCTGTCATTCCTATTAGCTCGACATCGCTGTTGTGATGTCGTTGGTAGGTAATCTAGGCAGGTCTGTGATGTCGTTGGTAGGTAATCTAGGCAGGTCTGTGATGTCGTTGGTAGGTAATCTAGGCAGGTCTGTGATGTCGTTGGTAGGTCTTCTAGGCAGGTCTCTGAACAACTCTCCACACTACAGCCCACCAAAGAGGACCGCTTATAGCTGGGAGGGAATTCAGACGAAAAGTTTGTCGATCCAAATGGATTAAGAAAAAGAGTGTCCTGCACAACACTCCCCACTAGTGGGCTAGCATGGAATGTGTTAACCGGTAGTAAGGAATACTTTGGAGCTCAGATAGAAATCAGTGCTGACTACATGGGTTTAGTTGTTTCAGGCTTATTATCTTTATATTTTCTAATGGGGCAATTCTTATGTACAATACTGAGTATATTTAAGAATGTGTTCTATGCTTTACGTCCCTTTCATTCAGTACACTGCTCCAATTCTGCCTGGCGAGGTCCTTCTGAGGGCTTCCATGGGGTTTTCAGCGATTTAGCGTTTGAATATGAATGGGGGTTTTTTTGTCTGTCATTTAATAACCCATTTTGGGCGGGAACCCCTTTTGGTGTTTTAAACATTATGTTATAATTTGAGCTTGTAGGTCTGCTATTTTTGAAAAATTGTGAGAATATTTATTTATTTATTATCCATCATGGCCCATAGCACTTACCCTATACCGCCTTAGATAGCACTTTTTAGACTTAGATAGCATTTGAAACAGACTTATAGCATGTCATGTAGACAGCACAATAATTGCATTGTATGTAGTCAATAGCACTTCATAGTACATATGTATAGTATATATGTATAGTTTATATGTATAGTGTCATTATATAGATATGTTCTAGTTACGTTCTTAGCTTATGCATGTTTCATGATAAATGCATTTTATATATGTTATGTATTCCCATGCTTTTTTGTTCTAATGTAAATCGCTCTGGATTAAGAGCGTCTGCTAAATGCCTAAATTGTAAAGCTTGTAAGGTTTTATGGGAATCAACATGTTCAAATATGTGGAGAGAATTTAATTGGAAATATCATAACATATTTAACACCCCTGCAAAAACAATAGATACTATTGGAGATCATTCAATCAAAATGCAGCAAACCATTTGCATTCATTTTTTTTTAATGCCCAGTCCTGAATCCATATTGGAAGGAAATTCACAAACATTTGGAAGCTGTATTTGGAAATATCACCCCCTTCCAGTTTGACACGTTACACTTTATACAACCTCTCATATGACTTACTTATTTATTTATTTATTTAGTTGACAGGGACAAAGCTCATTAATCATTGTCAGTTTTCACCTCAATGTAAATGGGCCAGAGTTAGCCAAAGCTAAATTTCATCTGTAGTCCCTGAGCAGGCTCTTAAAAAATGAATGATAAAAAGAAAGACAGAGTGTATAGTGTGCCAGCACACAACACCATGCGTTGATGCCATGTGTGCATATGTGCCGGCCCAGCACACACAATAACAATACAATACAGATAAAAGAAAGACAGAGTGTGTAGTGTGCCAGCACACAGCACCATGCGTTGATGCCAGTCTTACTGGACTGCAATGATAAAAAATAATTATTCTGATCCTCCTGGTGGGGAGAAAGAAGGCTATCACGAGAAAGTGGCTCCAACCACAGCCGCCTACAGTTGAAAAATGGATTGAGATATTTACAAAATGGGAAAACTGTCTTACTCACTTACACAGACAGTTTGAGAGGGGGAGAGGTGGTGGAGTTAGCTGCTTTATAGCAGACCGTTTGAGAGGGGGAGAGGTGGTGGATTTAGCTGCTTTATAGCAGACAGTTTGAGAGGGGGAGAGGTGGTGGAGTTAGCTGCTTTATAGCAGACAGTTTGAGAGGGGGAGAGGTGGTGGAGTTAGCTGCTTTATAGCAGACAGTTTGAGAGGGGGAGAGGTGGTGGAGTTAGCTGCTTTATAGCAGACAGTTTGAGAGGGGGAGAGGTGGTGGAGTTA
This sequence comes from Electrona antarctica, assembly GCF_951216825.1. Taxonomy (NCBI): domain Eukaryota; kingdom Metazoa; phylum Chordata; class Actinopteri; order Myctophiformes; family Myctophidae; genus Electrona; species Electrona antarctica. The sequence continues at coordinate 70,610 of NW_027638008.1, read as the reverse complement.
GCTGCTTTATAGCAGACCGTTTGAGAGGGGGAGAGGTGGTGGATTTAGCAAGGATTCCCAAGTCAATATATACTTGGCCGTGGAGCCACGTCCGAAAATATTTGGTTAAATGTTTTAAAAGTCTTCAACATTTTACACAAAGGAAATATTTTTGTCCGTAATATTTGATCAAATAATTGTGTTCCGGCTTGGATCAATGGAATTAACATGAAAGAGTTTAAAAAAGAAAAAAAATACGATTGCCGTTTATTTTTATAATTGTTTTGGGACCCTCTTGCTAAACTCCACCCCTCCCCAAAGTGCAATATGGGTGGGGCTAGGGGTAAATATTAGTTTTTCAGAAAACTAAAAGGTTAGGATTTAGAAGGCCTTTATAGAATCTGCCTGGACCCCCTCACCCATGTTGAACCTGTCAACCTGTAATTGGTACCCGTCTCCTTCTACTCGTTCTACTAGATTGTATAAACTCAAGAACAGTGGCTTCTATTTCAGCACGTTAACTTCCCAGTGAAAGATTTCTGTCATTCCTATTAGCTCGACATCGCTGTTGTGATGTCGTTGGTAGCTGGTAGGTAATCTAGGCAGGTCTGTGATGTCGTTGGTAGGTAATCTAGGCAGGTCTGTGATGTCGTTGGTAGGTAATCTAGGCAGGTCTGTGATGTCGTTGGTAGGTCATCTAGGCAGGTCTCTGAACAACTGTCGACACTACAGCCCACCAAAGAGGACCGCTTATAGCTGGGAGGGAATTCAGACAAAATCATCAAGATCGTGCACAAAAATAAAAGTTTGTCGATCCAAATGGATCAAGAAAAAGAAAAAAATACTAACAAACATGACATAAATGTAACCCAAAATAAATTGCAATAGTAATCGTGATCCTTAGGGTCATCCAAATAACATATTAAAACTTTATTTGACAGGGACAAAGCTCATTAATCATTGTCAGTTTTCACCTCAATGTAAATGGGCCAGAGTTAGCCAAAGCTAAATTTCATCTGTAGTCCCTGAGCAGGCTCTTAAAAAATGAATGATAAAAAGAAAGACAGAGTGTATAGTATAGTGTGCCAGCACACAACACCATGCGTTGATGCCATGTGTGCATATGTGCCGGCCCAGCACACACAATAACAATACAATACAGATAAAAAGAAAGACAGAGTGTATAGTATAGTGTGCCAGCACACAACACCATGCGTTGATGCCAGTCTTACTTGACTGCAATGATAAAAAATAATTATTCTGATCCTCCTGGTGGGGAGAAAGAAGGCTATCACGAGAAAGTGGCTACAACCACAGCCGCCTACAGTTGAAAAATGGATTGAGATATTTACAAAATGGGAAAACTGTCTTACTCACTTACACAGACAGTTTGAGAGGGGGAGAGGTGGTGGAGTTAGCTGCTTTATAGCAGACCGTTTGAGAGGGGGAGAGGTGGTGGATTTAGCTGCTTTATAGCAGACAGTTTGAGAGGGGGAGAGGTGGTGGAGTTAGCTGCTTTATAGCAGACAGTTTGAGAGGGGGAGAGGTGGTGGAGTTAGCTGCTTTATAGCAGACAGTTTGAGAGGGGGAGAGGTGGTGGAGTTAGCTGCTTTATAGCAGACAGTTTGAGAGGGGGAGAGGTGGTGGAGTTAGCTGCTTTATAGCAGACCGTTTGAGAGGGGGAGAGGTGGTGGATTTAGCTGCTTTATAGCAGACCGTTTGAGAAGGGGAGAGGTGGTGGAGTTAGCTGCTTTATAGCAGACCGTTTGAGAGGGGGAGAGGTGGTGGATTTAGCTGCTTTATAGCAGACCGTTTGAGAGGGGGAGAGGTGGTGGATTTAGCTGCTTTATAGCAGACCGTTTGAGAGGGGGAGAGGTGGTGGAGTTAGCTGCTTTATAGCAGACCGTTTGAGAGGGGGAGAGGTGGTGGATTTAGCTGCTTTATAGCAGACCGTTTGAGAGTGGGAGAGGTGGTGGAGTTGGCTGCTTTAGCAGACAGTTTGAGAGGGGGAGAGGTGGTGGAGTTAGCTGCTTTATAGCAGACAGTTTGAGAGGGGGAGAGGTGGTGGAGTTAGCTGCTTTATAGCAGACAGTTTGAGAGGGGGAGAGGTGGTGGAGTTAGCTGCTTTATAGCAGACCGTTTGAGAGGGGGAGAGGTGGTGGATTTAGCTGCTTTATAGCAGACCGTTTGAGAGGGGGAGAGGTGGTGGAGTTAGCTGCTTTATAGCAGACCGTTTGAGAGGGGGAGAGGTGGTGGATTTAGCTGCTTTATAGCAGACCGTTTGAGAGGGGGAGAGGTGGTGGAGTTAGCTGCTTTATAGCAGACCGTTTGAGAGGGGGAGAGGTGGTGGATTTAGCTGCTTTATAGCAGACCGTTTGAGAGGGGGAGAGGTGGTGGAGTTAGCTGCTTTATAGCAGACCGTTTGAGAGGGGGAGAGGTGGTGGAGTTAGCTGCTTTATAGCAGACCGTTTGAGAGGGGGAGAGAAGGTGGAGTTAGCTGCTTTATAGCAGACAGTTTGAGAGGGGGAGAGGTGGTGGAGTTAGCTGCTTTATAGCAGACAGTTTGAGAGGGGGAGAGGTGGTGGAGTTAGCTGCTTTATAGCAGACAGTTTGAGAGAGGGAGAGGTGGTGGAGTTAGCTGCTTTATAGCAGACAGTTTGAGAGGGGGAGAGGTGGTGGAGTTAGCTGCTTTATAGCAGACCGTTTGAGAGGGGGAGAGGTGGTGGAGTTGGCTGCTTTAGCAGACAGTTTGAGAGGGGGAGAGGTGGTGGAGTTAGCTGCTTTATAGCAGACAGTTTGAGAGGGGGAGAGGTGGTGGAGTTAGCTGCTTTATAGCAGACAGTTTGAGAGGGGGAGAGGTGGTGGAGTTAGCTGCTTTATAGCAGACCGTTTGAGAGGGGGAGAGGTGGTGGAGTTGGCTGCTTTAGCAGACAGTTTGAGAGGGGGAGAGGTGGTGGAGTTAGCTGATTTATAGCAGACAGTTTGAGAGGGGGAGAGGTGGTGGAGTTAGCTGCTTTATAGCAGACAGTTTGAGAGGGGGAGAGGTGGTGGAGTTAGCTGCTTTATATCAGATCGTTTGAGAGGGGGAGAAGTGGTGGAGTTGGCTGCTTTAGCAGACAGTTTGAGAGGGGGAGAGGTGGTGGAGTTAGCTGATTTATAGCAGACAGTTTGAGAGGGGGAGAGGTGGTGGAGTTAGCTGCTTTATAGCAGACAGTTTGAGAGGGGGAGAGGTGGTGGAGTTAGCTGCTTTAGCAGACAGTTTGAGAGGGGGAGAGGTGGTGGAGTTAGCTGCTTTAGCAGACAGTTTGAGAGGGGGAGAGGTGGTGGAGTTAGCTGCTTTAGCAGACAGTTTGAGATGGGGAGAGGTGGTGGAGTTAGCTGTTTTATAGCAGACAGTTTGAGAGGGGGAGAGGTGGTGGAGTTAGCTGCTTTATAGCAGACAGTTTGAGAGGGGGAGAGGTGGTGGAGTTAGCTGCTTTATAGCAGACAGTTTGAGAGGGGGAGAGGTGGTGGAGTTAGCTGCTTTATAGCAGACCGTTTGAGAGGGGGAGAGGTGGTGGATTTAGCTGCTTTATAGCAGACCGTTTGAGAAGGGGAGAGGTGGTGGAGTTAGCTGCTTTATAGCAGACCGTTTGAGAGGGGGAGAGGTGGTGGATTTAGCTGCTTTATAGCAGACCGTTTGAGAGGGGGAGAGGTGGTGGATTTAGCTGCTTTATAGCAGACCGTTTGAGAGGGGGAGAGGTGGTGGAGTTAGCTGCTTTATAGCAGACCGTTTGAGAGGGGGAGAGGTGGTGGATTTAGCTGCTTTATAGCAGACCGTTTGAGAGTGGGAGAGGTGGTGGAGTTGGCTGCTTTAGCAGACAGTTTGAGAGGGGGAGAGGTGGTGGAGTTAGCTGCTTTATAGCAGACAGTTTGAGAGGGGGAGAGGTGGTGGAGTTAGCTGCTTTATAGCAGACAGTTTGAGAGGGGGAGAGGTGGTGGAGTTAGCTGCTTTATAGCAGACCGTTTGAGAGGGGGAGAGGTGGTGGATTTAGCTGCTTTATAGCAGACCGTTTGAGAGGGGGAGAGGTGGTGGAGTTAGCTGCTTTATAGCAGACCGTTTGAGAGGGGGAGAGGTGGTGGATTTAGCTGCTTTATAGCAGACCGTTTGAGAGGGGGAGAGGTGGTGGAGTTAGCTGCTTTATAGCAGACCGTTTGAGAGGGGGAGAGGTGGTGGATTTAGCTGCTTTATAGCAGACCGTTTGAGAGGGGGAGAGGTGGTGGAGTTAGCTGCTTTATAGCAGACCGTTTGAGAGGGGGAGAGGTGGTGGAGTTAGCTGCTTTATAGCAGACCGTTTGAGAGGGGGAGAGAAGGTGGAGTTAGCTGCTTTATAGCAGACAGTTTGAGAGGGGGAGAGGTGGTGGAGTTAGCTGCTTTATAGCAGACAGTTTGAGAGGGGGAGAGGTGGTGGAGTTAGCTGCTTTATAGCAGACAGTTTGAGAGAGGGAGAGGTGGTGGAGTTAGCTGCTTTATAGCAGACAGTTTGAGAGGGGGAGAGGTGGTGGAGTTAGCTGCTTTATAGCAGACCGTTTGAGAGGGGGAGAGGTGGTGGAGTTGGCTGCTTTAGCAGACAGTTTGAGAGGGGGAGAGGTGGTGGAGTTAGCTGCTTTATAGCAGACAGTTTGAGAGGGGGAGAGGTGGTGGAGTTAGCTGCTTTATAGCAGACAGTTTGAGAGGGGGAGAGGTGGTGGAGTTAGCTGCTTTATAGCAGACCGTTTGAGAGGGGGAGAGGTGGTGGAGTTGGCTGCTTTAGCAGACAGTTTGAGAGGGGGAGAGGTGGTGGAGTTAGCTGATTTATAGCAGACAGTTTGAGAGGGGGAGAGGTGGTGGAGTTAGCTGCTTTATAGCAGACAGTTTGAGAGGGGGAGAGGTGGTGGAGTTAGCTGCTTTATATCAGATCGTTTGAGAGGGGGAGAAGTGGTGGAGTTGGCTGCTTTAGCAGACAGTTTGAGAGGGGGAGAGGTGGTGGAGTTAGCTGATTTATAGCAGACAGTTTGAGAGGGGGAGAGGTGGTGGAGTTAGCTGCTTTATAGCAGACAGTTTGAGAGGGGGAGAGGTGGTGGAGTTAGCTGCTTTAGCAGACAGTTTGAGAGGGGGAGAGGTGGTGGAGTTAGCTGCTTTAGCAGACAGTTTGAGAGGGGGAGAGGTGGTGGAGTTAGCTGCTTTAGCAGACAGTTTGAGATGGGGAGAGGTGGTGGAGTTAGCTGTTTTAGCAGACAGTTTGAGATGGGGAGAGGTGGTGGAGTTAGCTGCTTTAGCAGACAGTTGGAGAGGGGGAGAGGTGGTGGAGTTGGCTGCTTTAGCAGACAGTTTGAGAGGGGGAGAGGTGGTGGAGTTAGCTGATTTATAGCAGACAGTTTGAGAGGGGGAGAGGTGGTGGAGTTAGCTGCTTTATAGCAGACAGTTTGAGAGGGGGAGAGGTGGTGGAGTTAGCTGCTTTATATCAGATCGTTTGAGAGGGGGAGAAGTGGTGGAGTTGGCTGCTTTAGCAGACAGTTTGAGAGGGGGAGAGGTGGTGGAGTTAGCTGATTTATAGCAGACAGTTTGAGAGGGGGAGAGGTGGTGGAGTTAGCTGCTTTATAGCAGACAGTTTGAGAGGGGGAGAGGTGGTGGAGTTAGCTGCTTTAGCAGACAGTTTGAGAGGGGGAGAGGTGGTGGAGTTAGTTGCTTTAGCAGACAGTTTGAGAGGGGGAGAGGTGGTGGAGTTAGCTGCTTTAGCAGACAGTTTGAGATGGGGAGAGGTGGTGGAGTTAGCTGTTTTAGCAGACAGTTTGAGATGGGGAGAGGTGGTGGAGTTAGCTGCTTTAGCAGACAGTTTGAGAGGGGGAGAGGTGGTGGAGTTAGCTGCTTTAGCAGACAGTTTGAGATGGAGAGAGGTGGTGGAGTTAGCTGCTTTAGCAGACAGTTTGAGGGTCAAATGGAGTTAAGAGGTTGTGTCCGAAGTGCTTTCTACTACTTTCTATTGGCTTAATATTGTTTTAACCAACACACAGACGTAAAGGGTGTTCAATGGCTCTGATTCATGCAAACAACAATCAAAAACCTCCAAAATGGAGTTAGGTGGTTTCCTCCCAACATAAATACTGTTATTTATTAATTATGAACAAAACCACTTCATCAGTGTCTCCTAGATGTATTTTTAGGGTTAAAACAATCAGTAAAACACACTATAAACAACTGTACTTTTTTAGTGTTTATTATTGACAGAATGTATAAATACATTACGGGGTCAACAAACACTCGTCTATTTAATGTAACGTTACCACAATATAATGTACTGGTACAGTAACAGTGTTAATGGTACAGTAACAGTGTTAATGGTACAGTAACAGTGTTAATGTAATGGTACAGTAACAGTGTTAATGGTACAGTAACAGTGTTAATGGTACAGTAACAGTGTTAATGTAATGGTACAGTAACAGTGTTAATGTAATGGTACAGTAACAGTGTTAATGGTACAGTAACAGTGTTAATGGTACAGTAACAGTGTTAATGTAATGGTACAGTAACAGTGTTAATGGTACAGTAACAGTGTTAATGGTACAGTAACAGTGTTAATGGGACAGTAACAGTGTTAATCTAATGGTACAGTAACAGTGTTAATGTAATGGTACAGTAACAGTGTTACTGGTACAGTAACAGTGTTAATGTAATGGTACAGTAACAGTGTTACTGGTACAGTAACAGTATTAATGTAATGGTACAGTAACAGTGTTAATGGTACAGTAACAGTGTTAATGGTACAGTAACAGTGTTAATTGTACAGTAACAGTGTTAATTGTACAGTAACAGTGTTAATGGTACAGTAACAGTGTTAATGTAATGGTACAGTAACAGTGTTAATGGTACAGTAACAGTGTTAATGGTACAGTAACAGTATTAATGGTAAAGTAACAGTATTAATGGTAAAGTAACAGTGTTAATGGTACAGTAACAGTGTTAATGTAATGGTACAGTAACAGTGTTACTGGTACAGTAACAGTGTTAATGGTACAGTAACAGTGTTAATGTAATGGTACAGTAACAGTGTTAATGGTACAGTAACAATGTTAATGGTACAGTAACAGTGTTAATGGTACAGTAACAGTGTTAATGGTACAGTAACAGTGTTAATGTAATGGTACAGTAGCAGTGTTACTGGTACAGTAACAGTGTTAATGTAGAGGTACAGTAACAGTGTTAATGGTACAGTAACAGTGTTAAGAGTTTGAGAGGGGGAGAGGTGGTGGAGTTAGCTGCTTTAGCAGACAGTTTGAGAGGGGGAGAGGTGGTGGAGTTAGCTGCTTTATAGCAGACAGTTTGAGAGGGGGAGAGGTGGGGGAGTTAGCTGCTTTAGCAGACAGTTTGAGAGGGGGAGAGGTGGTGGATCGAGTTAGCTGCTTTAGCAGACAGTTTGAGAGGGGGAGAGGGTGGTGGAGTTACCTGCTTTAGCAGACAGTTTGAGATGGGGAGAGGTGGTGGAGTTAGCTGCTTTAGCAGACAGTTTGAGAGGGGGAGAGGTGGTGGAGTTAGCTGCTTTAGCAGACAGTTTGAGGGTCAAATGGAGTTAAGAGGTTGTGTCCGAAGTGCTTTCTACTACTTTCTATTGGCTTAATATTGTTTTAACCAACACACAGACGTAAAGGGTGTTCAATGGCTCTGATTCATGCAAACAACAATCAAAAACCTCCAAAATGGAGTTAGGTGGTTTCCTCCCAACATAAATACTGTTATTTATTAATTATGAACAAAACCACTTCATCAGTGTCTCCTAGATGTATTTTTAGGGTTAAAACAATCAGTAAAACACACTATAAACAACTGTACTTTTTTAATAAGTGTTTATTATTGACAGAATGTATAAATACATTACGGGGTCAACAAACACTCGTCTATTTAATGTAACGTTACCACAATATAATTTACTGGTACAGTAACAGTGTTAATGGTACAGTAACAGTGTTAATGTAATGGTACAGTAACAGTGTTAATGGTACAGTAACAGTGTTAATGGTACAGTAACAGTGTTAATGTAATGGTACAGTAACAGTGTTAATGGTACAGTAACAGTGTTAATGTAATGGTACAGTAACAGTGTTACTGGTACAGTAACAGTGTTAATGTAATGGTACAGTAACAGTGTTAATGGTACAGTAACAGTGTTAATGGTACAGTAACCGTGTTAATGTAATGGTACAGTAACAGTGTTAATTGTACAGTAACAGTGTTAATGGTACAGTAACAGTGTTAATGTAATGGTACAGTAACAGTGTTAATGGTACAGTAACAGTGTTAATGATACAGTAACAGTATTAATGGTACAGTAACAGTGTTAATGGTACAGTAACAGTGTTAATGTAATGGTACAGTAACAGTGTTAATGGTACAGTAACAGTGTTAATGGTACAGTAACAGTGTTAATGTAATGGTACAGTAACAGTGTTAATGGTACAGTAACAGTGTTAATGGTACAGTAACAGTGTTAATGTAATGGTACAGTAACAGTGTTAATGGTACAGTAACAGTGTTACTGGTACAGTAACAGTGTTAATGTAATGGTACAGTAACAGTGTTAATGGTACAGTAACAGTGTTAATGTAATGGTACAGTATCAGTGTTACTGGTACAGTAACAGTGTTAATGTAATGGTACAGTAACAGTGTTACTGGTACAGTAACAGTGTTCATGTAATGGTACAGTAACAGTGTTAATGGTACAGTAACAGTGTTAATGTAATGGTACAGTAACAGTGTTAATGTAATGGTACAGTAACAGTATTAATGGTACAGTAACACTGTACCATTAATACTGTATAATGTGTAATACATAGTGCTGTATGAAGTTAACATGTACTGTATCAGAATATGTAACATAGTGCTGTATGAAGTTAACATGTACTGTATCAGAATATGGAACATAGTGCTGTATGAAGTTAACATGTACTGTATCAGAATATGGAACATAGTGCTGTATGAAGTTAACATGTACTGTATCAGAATATGGAACATAGTGCTGTATGAAGTTAACATGTACTGTATCAGAATATGGAACATAGTGCTGTATGAAGTTAACATATATATATATATATAACATATATAGCCTATGTCTCAAAACACTGGCCTATACAGTTAAATTACTAAAAAAAACTAATAAACTAAATAAATATGAATTAGAAATTAAGACAAATACTGACAATGCTACTGATTGGTTCATTCTTTATTGGCTTGCAGTTAGTTATTGGTCAGGATGGGGAAAACAAGTCCTTTTTTAGAAAACATTCAGTTGGCACGCGCGCACGCACACACACACGCACACACAGCATGTATGCACGCACGCACGACGGCCCCCATGACGATTATAAAAACATTTCGTCTCTGAAAGGCAGAGCGTGCTGTTTTACAGGGAGACACGCAGCTAAGCTATACATCTCCTTACAACCGTACTCTACCGGATTTTTTATGAGAGTGGTTGTTGCACTTGCGTCTGAGAAAATGTCTAGTGTAATCAGCTGTTGTTCAGATCCATGCAGTACAGGGTTGTTGTTCTGCTGGGCTGAGCACGCCGTCACCCCCAAAGCAACACCAAAAGGTTGTGTTGGGACAAGACAGGTTTTTTAAGGTCAACCACACCAATGAAACTCATTGAGTGTTGCAATGGATTTTGATTTTAATCATGGAAACCCCCCTAGTTTGACCCGCATATTGTCACATGTTACTTAAAACAGGATGACATTTCGATATATTAACCTAATTATTAAAAACATGAATCCCTAATTCCCGTACCTGGCCTCCGTGCTGCTGAGCTTCTCTCTCTGCTGGACCACGGTGGCTCCCAGACGGAGCACCTCGTCTCGGAGATCCTCGGAGTCTTCCTCGCTGGCTGATAGCCTGGCCTCGGTGTTCTTCAGCTGGACTCTCTGCTCCACCACCATGTCCCTGAGATGTCTTAGCTCGGCCCAAAGAAGGTCATGGTCAGGTTGCTGTACCAGGGTACCAGCTGGTCCAGTCTGAGCCTCATGGTCAGGTTGCTGTACCAGGGTACCAGCTGGTCCAGTCTGAGCCTCATGGTCAGGTTGTTGTACCAGGGTACCAGCTGGTCCAGTCTGAGCCTCATGGTCAGGTTGCTGTACCAGGGTACCAGCTGGTCCAGTCTGAGCCTCATGGTCAGGTTGCTGTACCAGGTTACCAGCTGGTCCAGTCTGAGCCTCATGGTCAGGCTGCTGTACCAGGGTACCAGCTGGTCCAGTCTGAGCCTCATGGTCAGGCTGCTGTACCAGGGTACCAGCTGGTCCAGTCTGAGCCTCATGGTCAGGTTGTTGTACCAGGGTACCAGCTGGTCCAGTCTGAGCCTCATGGTGAGCCTCAGACAGACAGAAGAGCAGCAGCAGAACAGCCACACAGCAGAGCTTCATTCTGGAACAGAGTGACCACGTCGGCGTCTCCCCTTTTTTTATCCCCCAAAAAGACACGTAGCCGACGAACCAGCGTCGGCCGCGCGGTCGCGCCCAGTGGAAAGTTAATGTACAACCGCACGCCGTTGTGTCATAACAGTACCGGCGCTGGAAAAGAGCGTCTGAGAAAATGTCTAGTGTAATCAGCTGTTGTTCAGATCCATGCAGTACAGCAGGGATGTCAAACTCAAATACACAGTGGGCCAAAATAAAGAAATTGGTACAAGTCGAGGGCTGGACTGTGTTTCAACACACAGGCACTGCAGTCGTCCAAGGCAAACAGCAAAAAAAGTAAATCCATTTAAAACTGAAAATGGATTATTATTAATCTCAGTTTCCTGTTCTATGATCCTCACCATCACTGCTTTCATGGTATGTGATATGTGCCAATGCACTCGTAGTGCATTGTCGGACTTGTAGTATTATGGTGGTCCGTGCAATATACCCGAGGGCCAGTTCTAATACTAATTAAATATCATCCCGCGGGCCAAAGATAATTCATCCACGGGCCTGATTTGGCCCCCGGGCCTTGAGTTTGACATATATGCAGTACAGGGTTGTTGTTCTGCTGGGCTGAGCACGCCGTCACCCCCAAAGCAACACCAAAAGGTTGTGTTGGGACAAGACAGGTTTTTTAAGGTCAACCACACCAATGAAACTCATTGAGTCGTATTGGTGTGGTTGACCTTTGACCTTAAAAGGGTTTTGTCCCGAGCAGTCTCTACCGGTGTGGTTTGGGCTTTAGGGGCTCCATCTTGGGCTTTAGGGGCTCCATCTTGGGCTTTAGGGGCTCCATCTTGGTCTTTAGGGGCTCCATCTTGGTCTTTAGGGGCTCCATCTTGGGCTTTAGGGGCTCCATCTTGCGCCACCCCTTAACTCTTATCCCTAAACGTATTTGCTATTTTTTACTATTTAAAAAAAAACGTTTAAAATAGTTCAAATAGCCGATCTACAAGCTCACAACATGCATAGATGTAGATGTAGATCGGCTAGTTGAACTATTTTAAAATGATTTTCAAAATAGTAAAAAATGGCAAAATAAGTTTAGGGATAAGGGTGGCGCAAAGATGGAGCCCTAGATGTTCAGTTAAATATAAAAAAAATCACACCTGTGTGAAATGAGGGGCGCTCTCATCGTCATATATCATCATACTTCACATTCAGTGCTCAGCCAATCAGATGAGCACATTCTGTGCCAATCTGTATACAGACACACACAGCTGTAATAGATATACATTTATTCATTATTACTTGAACAAGCGGAGCGCGCAAGTACTGCGGTCGGCTGGATATGTATGTGTGTCGGTGGGCAACACAAACATATGCATAGGGCAACCTTAAAGCTGCTACAGTCTGGTTCCCTTCCTTCCTTCCAGAGAGGTACCTATGGATGTCACTAGCTCGTAGGTACCTTAGGGGGCCACTCCCCCGAGGGGTGTGGTTTTGCCTTAAGGGGTGTGGTTAACCCTTCTTTTTTTCACGCACTGTGTAATATAGTAGGTGGACAGTAGGTGTCAGACCAGAGCTCTTTACTCTATACTACTCTATTCTTATAGCTGGCATATAGCAAATTGTAATTTGCACTGTTCATTCCACTACATGTGTTTACATGTAATACATGTGATGTGTCTTTTCCTCAGGGTTCTGTGGAGATTTTACTAAGTTGCTTTTGAAATGAATATGGAGTTCCAAGCAGGCACATAATCCTTATTTCCGTTTATTGGTCAGCAATCAGTTACAGACAGGTTACAGATATCATCGTTCCATCGTATTGAGGCCTGCATCTCATGCAGGGCCCCCCTTGTCTCTCTCTCTCTCTGTCTCTCTCTGTATCTCACTCACTCTCTCCTTACTGATTCCCTGCATCATGTCTTATACATTCTTAACATGTGGGTGTCGCCTTGTTCCTGTGTGTGTGTGTGGGTGCGTGCGTGCGTGCGTGTGTGTGTGTGTGTGTGTGTGTGTGTGTTGTTGACCCTCAAGGCTTAGTCAACAAGCTACCACAGAGTCAGCAATCAGTCACCACAGCAGGGGTCCTTTTGTAAAAGGACTCCTGAGTGATAAAAGTCACTGTCCTTACTATATGACAGGAAGAACTCACAGCTGTTTGTAAGCTGACCATCCCAAGTGTCCCTAGGCTTAACTCTTCACTCATTGAGACTCAATGTGACCTCCTAAGCCAAAGTGTTGTGTACAATTATGACATATGTTGAGATGCATAAGCTATCAAAATATACATCAGACCCCCCTTCTGGGGAATTAAATATTCCCCAGACATAATTCATATTTTATAAATGACCAAAATTAATTTTCCAAAAAAATGTTCACTTTTTTATTTTTTCTCAAAAAATCCCAAAATGTTCAAATTCCCCAAACGGTCTCCCTTCGTAGGTAATTACCCTCTTCCCCCCTGGATAATGTGAAGATGAAACACAGTCAGGTTGACACAAAACTCAAAACAAAATGAACAAAATCAATCTGTTAGACAATGACCCTATCAGTCCGAAGCTGTTTGTTGTCACACCCAGATAAAATAAATTCAAGTGAACTGTTCCTAGGCTAATTACTATACTATTTTTAATTTGTTCCCCAACATTAGATAGGCTGATTCCTGTACCTGTATAGACATCAATATTTGTTTGGAAGTGGATTCCAATATCGACTTAATAAGAAATAATATAATATTCCCTTCTCCCCCCCTTCTTAGTTAGTGAGCAACTTTCATGGAATAATGGATGAATGGCCCTGCAGAAACCATCCATCCGACACTCGGAAAGTTGCACACAAACTAAGAACTAACATGTAATACTCATGGTGAGGTTTCAACCTGTATCAATATTATATGTGACTATTAACATAGTAACATTATACTGACTCCATCAGTTCAACATTGTCTGCAATATATTACTCGATAACCTAAAGCCTACGGGTTACTTCATCCTGTTTTAGTACTTGGTAATGTTCAGTACTTTGGTCTGTTCCACCCATATAAACAAGCACACAGAGGCGACCCCTGTGAACCCTGCCTCCCCAGGCAGACGAGTCAATTTAGTGCATGTGTATACAGGTTCCAATACCAACTCACTCACATCTTCTGACGTTAACTCATTATCCTAATGTAGGCCTATTTTAACTAACAATCAAAGAACATTTGTATTACTAACTAGAATATAATTCTCATTTTTGGATTGGATTTGAACTGTGATACTTAAGGAAGTTATCTAAAATGAACTCATATTATTACCATCAACTATTATTTTTAAACAAATCAACCAAAACCTTTTCAACTATCTATATTGTACCAAATTAGAACCGAACAAGCATGGGGCTTGTTCCGTTGTATCTCCTGTATGACAGACCTGAAACTGAACCATATTTAAAACAGAAATTAAACTCCTTATCTAACTGAAATCCTATTTAGACTAAATCAAATTCCTATATTGATTACATCCTGTTTAGACTAAATCAAATTCCTATATTGATTGAATACAAATAGCCTACCTGTAAATGAAAAGTTAACACTCATAGCATGACAAAATGGTTAATCATAAAAACAAACATCCCTAAAACAGTACTATTTCAGTACCTTGTTATATCTACTTTGACCTGTCAGCACAGAATACAACAAAACACAAACATTAGAGCAACTCTTCCAACATCAATCACAATTCAGAATCATTTCTTAGGATATTGATGACACTACAAGCTACTGGTCACTAAGATGACCTCTCTGGCCTTGATCTCATTCTTTTGCTAATCTCCCTAGTTCTGGCATGGAAAAGAAATGTAAATAACCATGGTGTTGAGAGATTACAATGAGACTATTAAATGAGAGTCATAAATAGTGTCGCTGAACTAACTAAATTCACTGATGTCACGTCACCAAACGTATTGATGGACAGGTGTTTTGAGCTGAGGGGCTGGCTTGCTTTAACCCTGAAAGGTTCAACCGTGGGTCTAGATCCCCCGGTTAAAACTTCCACTCCTGGAGATATGGGTCAAATCCCCCTCAGTATGCTACCAGCAAGTCTTGTGCTCAGAACACAGGGTGGCGAATTCCTGTGATCACCGTTATGCAGTAAGGCTGTAAGCCGTCGCCTCCATTACCCTACACACAAACAGACACTTTTGACTAAAACCAATACTTAAAATTCACACCATAATACACCCTTACAAATGTAGTCCTTAATTGCGACCTACTTGTTGACATCAGACTCCAAAAGCAGACTTTCTTCCCATCTTTTTCTCTAAATAGCACCCCCAATAAACAGCTCACAGCGGGTCAAACAGAGGTAGGAGGTATGGACAGGACAGGACAGGAGGTCCACAGGAGGTCCCTAAAGCCCTCTCCCTGTTATCTGAAACTAAACAAGGTATTTATTTTAGGGTGAGAAGGAAATAGCTCTCTCCCCCCTCTTTACCCTAAAGCACATTCCGTCAGAGCATATAAAGATTGACTCTCCAGCATTCGTATTCAGCTCTGTATGTATTTGCTCATTTAACTATCACTCTTAGAATGGCTTCTACTAGCAATATTTCACCGGACATAGATAGAACCTTGTTTGAAGTAAGTCTAGTATGAAGTACATTCAATCATTCATTCACTCACACATACATTCTCAGGCTTGTGTGACCTTCTCATTGAAACCCCTGGCTGGTGTCTACCCCAAACTCAAGCTTCATATGGCCTGGCAAACATACTGTACGTTTCTTCTGACACCTGTGACAGGTGTACCAAGCCATAAATCCACCACCAAAATAAAAAAGATCAACCGTAGACAAGTCTACCATTGCTATGCCATTTTCAATGAGAAGTTCCCTTGCCTGTACACACGCTCATACAGAGTTGATTCAAAATACTACCACTGTTTTAGTAGTATTATTTTCCAACCCTTCAAACATAACTCACCTAACTCACTCACTTCACACAGTCGAACAGAGAGGGGAGAGGGACCCCCCTCGTCTCACTCACTCATGCACTCAATCAGGCGGTGTCCCCTTTCACACACACATTTCAATAGAGAGGGGCGTGTCAAGTCAACTGTCAAAAGAAGAGCATGGCACTTCTCCTTTAGCTGTAGGTCCGGTCAACTTGACTTCCCTCAAAGTTTCCCAATGTGGTTTCTGATCACATTGTCCAGAAAAATGACCATATATCCCACATTTATGGCAAACACCTCTCATCCTCCAGCTTTCCGGGCTGTGACGTGTCTGTGGCTGTACTGCCCCCTGATAGGGTCGCACAGGTGGCTGACATCCCCATTGTTGCCATCTCTGCTGTCTCGGGTTCTCCCACTGCGGGTTCTCCCACTGCGTCTCTCGTACTCTCCATGGCAGAAGTGGTTGTGGAGGTTCCCACTGCTGTGGCAGCGGACGGTTCGGCAAAACAGCCGTGCAAAAACGCTGCAAGTGCGTCACATCGCCACACCTATAACAGCCTGTGTAATAACGTGGTCCACTCGGCTTGGGATTATGTGGACGAAACTGTTCGGGCTGAGTCTTGTCAACCCTGGGTGCACTGGGTAGGTCAAGAGCCGCCTGGGGCTCAACCCCAGCTGTCACGACAGCCGCTTGTATGATCTGTTGTGCGCCCTCCAACTGGGTCTTGGTCAGCAGTCGAACCATTTCTGTGTGACTTTGTTCCTGCTCATCTGCCTCCTTGCGAGCAAGTCCAACACAGTGCACAATGTGATCCACGTACAGAGCAAGGGGCAATTTCGCCAGGCCAACCACTGTCTGCAGATTGGCCCTGACTTTCTCAGGAAGACCTTGTTCAATTTTTGAGTAGACAATAGACCGTTCAAGATCGCTACGCTCAGGGTCCTTTCCTGTGGCATCCATCCATTCCTGGTACACGCGGGCGACATATTTGCGTGGTGGTTCGGAGACCCCCAGCGGAGATATCGTAATCGTATCCGGATGCACGACAGTGGGGTACAAGACTCTCAGCGCACGCCATAGTGCTCCTCTGTGACTCAAGAAAAGGTCTGCGTCTCCAGCCGTCGTGCCTGCGTACAGTCGAAGTCCCGCACGGATAAGAATGTCATCTAGGCCGTCTATGTCAATCAGATTTGCCAGAAGTTGTTTTAAGTCACCCACAGTTAGCTCTGTCTCAGTCAAAAGGTCCTCAAACTTCGATATCCAGCGGTGCGCACCATCCCGCAAAAGGGGAAGTTGACGCACAATGTCAGTCATGTCGACGGACGCCCATGGCTTGTATTCCATATGTCTGCCCTTCCCCAGCACCGGGAGCATCCTGGGGCAGTTATCATCAATGTCAGGTGTGGGCCTCTTTGATCTGCATGGGCATTCGTTCAAGGCCCCCCTGGAGTCTTTCACACGTCTCCGGCTCGAACGTGTGCGAGTGCCGGAATGGCTCTCACAATCACTGCTGTCCTGTTCAAAATCCTCATCACTTTTGTTGACGTACTTCCTCTTACTCCCACTCTGCCTGTCGTGACTCGGTAACACACGTTTCTCCGTGCGTCCAGCAGCTCTGTCACGGCAGTGTTTGCTCTCCAGCTCTTTCAACGCATCAGAATGGTCATTGTACAATCGAACCAAGTCTTTTTCTTGAGCAGCCAATCCAGCCAAACGCTCCGCCAGGTACGTAATATCGGCTGAATCAATATTCTCCCGCTCAATATTCTCTATCACAAAAATCTGCCCACGAAGAACGATGAGACTATCACCAAGAGAGCTCAGCACCATAGCGTCCTTCCTCACTTCCTCAGAAATGGTGCTCATCATGGCCGGATTGGGGCTTGCTGTCCTTCTGTAGATGTCATCACCTCCATGTAAACTGTGGCTGTGTGCAGCCTTGTCACTGAGATCACCCAAATCGAGGATCAAATGTGCCTCTTTCATCAGAATTTCACTCAACCGTGTTTCTATGGCACGCATAGACTGTCTTTGTGTCCTTAATTCACTGGTCAAGTCCTCTTTCAGGCAACGTACCCGTTCCAGCTCCCTCTTAACAGAGCTTTGAGTGTCGCTGTCATCTGGCCGTTGCTTAGATGTCCTCATGTCTCCGCTGTCATGAACTTTCACCTCAGCCTTTGCTGAGGGCACGTTGCTGTGGTCCACAATGTTAATGCACTGCTGCTTCTGGGCCGGTAGTACTGACTCACTGACATTGGGGCCTTCTGTACAGAACATATCTAATACTGATAATTCAGTCTTGCGTTTGAGTTTTCGCTCCTTCGTTTTCTGATCTGCTCTGTATCCATGCACCAGAACCCTTATGGTGTTAATGACTTCTCCATTAAAAGTACCCTCCAGAGGCCAGGGTTTGTCAATGTCTGGCCAACGCTGGTTAAATTTCTTTGAAATCTTCAAAATATCCTTGCATAAAACTGAATATTTCTCTTGGACAATGTCCACTGGGATTATTCCTGCGTCCATCATATCTACTAAATAGTAAATAATCTACTAGACACTAAACTTACACAGTCACACTGTGACACACTCATGCTGTGTCACCTCTCACTCAGTCACCGACATGCATACTCATTTGCATACTGTCCCCACAGAATGAGTAGTCAATAAACTTACTCCAAGGAAAACATGCAATACTTTCTCTCTCACCATTCACACAGGAAAGTGTAAAATAAAGAAATGAGAAAACTACTGACAGTGACAAAGAAATACAGAAATGCCTCTATATTTCTTTTTTAGACTAGCAAGTCAAATCACTGACTGAGGGAAGAGATTGACCCCCCTGCATGCACTCTAAGCAACTGTTTTGTCCCAGAATCAAATTACCCCTGCAGGCTATTTTTTTTGACTAAAATAAAAAACCTGTATGCTTAACCATCCAAATTAACCTATCTAATTTTACAAAGGATAAATGAAATATCCTAAATGTGATAATTTACAATGAGAAATGTATTGTCATTTACCTCCTAAATTTAGCTTGGACCCCAAATTAAAGCCAATTTAACCTGAATTAAATCCCCATTTTAATATCTATATTACTCCCCCCCAGAAACATGTTCCACATGCTTCAGAAATACCTAAAAGAAAAAATAATACTATAGGCCAACCCAAATAATAACACCCAAGCCTAAAGCATAAAATCCTCCCCCGCTCTGTCGCAAAGACAAAGAAAGACTTCCCCAGCATGCGGCATTCAACCCCAACTCACAAAGATGCTCTAGCACACACACAATCATACCATATAAGCTACACTACCATTCAACTCTTAAACTCTGTCAACTCCCTAACAGAAGCAGACTCCAAGAACCTAATTACTAACCTAACCAATAACCTGCCTAACACAGCGTTCAGATGTACACTATGGCCCTAACACGTACGCTTAACACAAGAATCACAAACCTATTCCATCATCCTAACTTCAGTCCTGGGTTCCATCCAAAGTCACGTTAAAAGCAACAAAAAATCCACAGATACGCAGGTCCGTCTCGCGTGGCGCAGAAAATCCCCAGACTTTTCCTCACCAACCACCCTCCAACGTCTGGCGCCATTTGTGATGTGTCTTTTCCTCAGGGTTCTGTGGAGATTTTACTAAGTTGCTTTTGAAATGAATATGGAGTTCCAAGCAGGCACATAATCCTTATTTCCGTTTATTGGTCAGCAATCAGTTACAGACAGGTTACAGATATCATCGTTCCATCGTATTGAGGCCTGCATCTCATGCAGGGCCCCCCTTGTCTCTCTCTCTGTCTCTCTCTGTATCTCACTCACTCTCTCCTTACTGATTCCCTGCATCATGTCTTATACATTCTTAACATGTGGGTGTCGCCTTGTTCCTGTGTGTGTGTGTGGGTGCGTGCGTGCGTGCGTGTGTGTGTGTGTGTGTGTGTGTTGTTGACCCTCAAGGCTTAGTCAACAAGCTACCACAGAGTCAGCAATCAGTCACCACAGCAGGGGTCCTTTTGTAAAAGGACTCCTGAGTGATAAAAGTCACTGTCCTTACTATATGACAGGAAGAACTCACAGCTGTTTGTAAGCTGACCATCCCAAGTGTCCCTAGGCTTAACTCTTCACTCATTGAGACTCAATGTGACCTCCTAAGCCAAAGTGTTGTGTACAATTATGACATATGTTGAGATGCATAAGCTATCAAAATATACATCACATGCAAACACATGTATGTACTACTCCACTACATCTCATAGGCATGGAGTAAATTACTTTTACTACACTACAATTATTTTAAAACTTGTTTTGTTTATACTAGTTACTTTGTAGATTTTTGATCACATCACAAACACCCACATTCATTTTAGCCATATAGCTACACAAGCTTGTGAGCTTGTACATCTGCTATTTTCCAAAAGATTTATATATATTTGAAAATTTGAAATGATACATTATGCATAAAGTGTAATTTCTACTTGTTACTTTTGTACTTTTACTCAAGTAAATGTTGCATTACAAACTTTTACTTGTATTTACCAAAGTAGTACTTTTAGTGCTTTTTCCAGGGGTATTTGTTTTCTCTTTAAAACATTTCTGGGGTCTACTCAGGTTTTTAAGTGAACCCCATACAGTTGCTTGAGTTAATTCTTAAGGTGCTAAATTAATTACATTAATTACATGTCTGTCTTGCAAGGCAGTTTGTAATCCCCCAAACCCCACCAAACAAAGAGTTAATTTGGCCTAGTATTATTGGTGGGGGGGGGCAGCAAGGCTGTGCTCACTGTCAGCATCTAGTTAACATTTTTTCTTGTTCTGAGCAGTGCTCAGTGTATTCTCTGTTTAGGGCCAGATAGCATTCTAGTTTACTATGCTTTAGTGTTGCTTTTTTCCAATGTGTCAATAGCTTTCCCGTCTTATTTGTTTTAGTACAGTGGATTTTCTATCTGGTGGCTCTTGCAGAGTTCCAAGGCCAGCTGGCTGAGGGGGCATCTCTCTAGAGTTTTGCTGTGTGCCTTGTTATGGAGTGCATCTGGGTCACTTTCTTTTAGGGGGTTGTAAAATTAATAATCCTGCCCTGCATGCATTATTTAATTAATCATATCCACGTTGACAACGTTTGTAATAAACCAACCCGTTTTTAAATCCGTCAAGATTTGAGCGAGTTATGACTGTTTTTGTTTGAGCTGCCATTGAACATACTGTACTGTCGTCCCGAAGCAAGATGGCCGCCGAGTGAACTACGTCAGAGATAGCCTGGTTAATAAACCAGACCGAATCAGCCGTTGGCAAAAAAAAGTTGCCTACCAGCGGATTACGGTCTGGCGAGGCTCAGTAGCACGCCTCTTTCCTACAGCAGAGAACAGGTCGGACCAATCGGGACACGGTATGCAATATAGGCGGGCTTTGGTACAGTGACGTTCAATGCTTGAGACTTTTGACTGACAGTAGCTCTGACCAATTGCGTCAAAGAGAAAATGTTCCCCGGGAAATGAAATCCAAGTGGAGCCAGCCCAGACTGATATACCGCGACAGTGTTGTGTGATATTAGTCTGGCTTATTAGCCAGGCTACGTCAGAGACTCCACCTTGAGCCATATAGCCTTTATACATGTCTATGGTCTCTATAGCTGTATGTAGAGGGGTCTTTTTTGCCACATCACAGAAATTGCATTTCCATTCATGCCAATGGACTCTGGTTATGGGACTACAGCGTTGACAGACAGCCCCTTCAACCAATCAGAGACTCTGGTTATGGGACTACAGCATTGACAGACAGCCCCTTCAGCCAATCAGAGACTCTGGTTATGGGACTACAGCATTGACAGACAGCCCCTTCAGCCAATCAGAGACTCTGGTTATGGGACTACAGTGTTGACAGACAGCCCCTTCAACCAATCAGAGACTCTGGTTATGGGACTACAGTGTTGACAGACAGCCCCTTCAACCAATCAGAGACTCTGGTTATGGGACTACAGCATTGACAGACAGCCCCTTCAGCCAATCCGAGACTCTGGTTATGGGACTACAGCGTTGACAGACAGCCCCTTCAACCAATCAGAGACTCTGGTTATGGGACTACAACGTTGACAGACAGCCCCTTCAACCAATCAGAGACTGGTTATGGGACTACATCGTTGACAGACAGCCCCTTTAGCCAATCAGCCTCACCAAAACAACCACACAGGAATGACCAATAGGGTCTGAGCAGGTTGGAGCTGACCAATAGGGTCTGAGCAGGTTGGAGCTGACCAATAGGGTCTGAGCAGGTTGGAGCTGACCAATAGGATCTGGGTAGAATCTAATAAAAACCCACATGGGAATTAAAGCCCATTTGTGATTTTTTCATAGCCTGAGCACAGAACGTGATGATGAGAGCGTGTGATTTGTATTTATTACTTGTCAAATTATTTCAGTCATCAATGTTTATATCGCTCATTGTGTTTATTGCGTATAGCTTTTTTCTTTGTTTTTGGGCTTGACCCCGGGGATCCTATAGCTGCTTGCAGCTATATTTATTATTATTATAGAATATGGATAATTGCTATGGACTTGGATGGTTTTAATTACTATGGACTTAGACTTAGATGTTTTTTATTACTATGGACTTAGACTTAGATGGTTTTTATTACTATGGACTTAGACTTAGATGTTTTTGAGTGGTGTAAACCACTCCTACAACTGGCTTTGTTAGTTTACATGTCTGTCTGTCTGTGCTCAAAAAATGAGCATGGTTGATGCTGATTGGTTGATGCTGATTTCATTACGTCAGACATTACGTCAGACCACAGCTGATCAGGCTATATAATACCTTACACAACTCAGTTCACACAGGTGTGATTTTTGTATTACTATGGACTTAGACTTAGATGGTTTTTATTACTATGGACTTAGATGGTTTTTCATCTCAACTGCTCATTATGGCTTCCCAGCAGCACCGCAATTGTGACGCACACAAAATGTATGGTCACATTTATGTTTGTATTTTATTTTGTTATGATTTTGAAGATGTTATTTGTTTTTGTGAAAAGAATATTGCTATATGAGCAAGAATGGACAATGCATGAGCAAGATTGGACAATGCATTTATATCTTGGTTTATTCCAAGCTCAATGACACTACACAGTGGAACTTTCCTAGTGTTTCCACCACTAGGGGGCAGTGTGGCGACTCGCTTCGTTTTCAGAGGCACTTGTTGAATGGACTGACCCACTTCCTCATTCTGCATGAGGAGGCTAAAAGGACAACACCGTCGTCACCTGTCCTATTCATTTTATTCCTGTTTTATCAGGTTTGTACTGCACAACAGACTCTTAAACTGCACACAGTTGTTGCCTATGTTTTATTTTACTTTAGAGATCGTTTTTGGTGAAGCTGAATATACTTTTGAGTGGTTTTGTGACCCAAACAATGTGCCGTTTTTCCATGTGCTTCTAAAATGGTGGTCCTGTTGTGTTTTGGTGAAAATGAGGGAAGACCACGTTTTTGGGGCTCCAGATCATTCCAGTTTTGTGTCTTTAGCTTAGTAATACTGTTCAGAAGTATTTTTGATGAACAGAATGTTTGATTATAAAACGTTTTTGTATAATTTTACATTTTAATGCACTTTAAGCATTTAAGCATTTTAGTACTATGAAAAACGTTTTGCCTACAGCCATTTGAAACTCAGTCCTGCACTATGATAATTACTTACCTGATGTTTAAGGGATATATATTTGTAGCACTATGCTAGGCTGCTATTTACAATGCATAATGAATGTGCACTACTGTCTGACACAGACATTTAAAGGAACAGTCCTTGTATTTTTGTGGTATGATAAAAACAGATGCTGGTGGTTATGAAAGTAACTAAAAGAGGTTATTTGTAACTAAATGTGGATTTAAATGTGAACACAATGTGATGTCATGAAAAAAGGGAATATTGTGACTATGTTGTATTTTGATCGATGTATTGATTTATTGAAAACGAAATGATACAGAGAAAAGAAATACATTGAATTGTGAATTAATAAATTAATTCTGCATGAGGAGGCTAAAAGGACAACACCGTCGTCACCTGTCCTATTCATTTTATTCCTGTTTTATCAGGCATAGGAGGGCTTCCCAGCAGCAATACTCATCTGCATATGGGTCTTACAACTGAGACCTGTAACAGATTTGTGGGGGCTCGTCCGGGATCGGCGCCACCTGATGGTCGGAGTAGGACGTCGATCCAGTGATTCCTGAACCTGTGGCCAGGGTGCTTCATCGTCAGAGCGAGGAGCTGTGAGAGTCGAGAGCGTCTGACTGCGGCCAGAGCAAGGACTTCACGAGCTGAGGGTGTCTGATTGATGTTCACGATGGCAGACAACGAGAGGAAAACGCTGACCTGGACCATAAAGAAGAAGCTATTCAACCTTTCTTCAGATGAACTGCTACAGCTTGCCAAAGTCGTTTCACGAGGGCCTACTCAAGCTAAGTTGGTCAACCAGGATGAAGAGAGCTGTATTGATTTTTTGTGTTCCTACATGGAGAGCACCGATTTGCTAGAGTCAGATGATCAGGGCATTTCGGAGTTAAGATGTATGCTAGACATTATTGCTGAAATTATTGATAAGCGTACTAAGAGTGATTTTAGTACCGGCGCTGGAGCAAATGTTGATGTATCTGTTGTATCTGATGCTGTTTCTGATGCTAATGTTTCATCACACTTATCTGAGAGTGTCCACACTGACACACATGTTACGGGTACACACTCTGACATTGCACCATTTGATTTGGCCGCTCAAACTGATGCCCTTGAATTACAAATCAGTAAGCTGATGTCTACTTATGATGATTTGCGCAAAAAGGTTAAACAGGGTGGGGCTTCACTTACTCCACACACCTTAACTGACACCATTCCCACTGATTCACACCAGTCCACACACCACAGCCCACACACCATAACCCACACTCAACCCACTGTTTCTCACCAGTCCCACAGTCCATACACCACAACTGACACACAACACACTTACCAGTCCCGCAGTCCACATGTCATAACATCCTCCCATCCCACCCATGATCACCATACTGGAAGTATGATTGCCCTCAAAGACCTACCCTTCCTCCAGAAGAAGGAATTCAAGGTGCATGGTGGACAGATTGGTGATAATGCATCCGAAGTAACCTACAGCAATATCAGCAAGCAGATTGACCAAGGACTGAGAGAAATGCACACTGAGGGTGAAATCATACGAGCAGTGTTTCGCATCATAAAGCCTGGAAACTTCAAGGATATGCTCTGCAGCAAGGATGACATGACCATAGCCGAGCTGAAGAGCTTTCTACAGTCTCATCTGGGAGAGAAAAGCAGTACTGAGCTGTTCCAGGAACTGATAAGTGCCAAACAACATGAACATGAAACACCACAGCAGTTTCTCTACAGGATGATGGGGCTCAAACAAAAAGTGATTTTCATGTCAAAACAGACAGACTCTGATATCAAGTACGAAGCACAAACAGCACAGAATGTCTTCCTTCGCACAGTTTATCAGGGCCTGAATGAGAAACATGATGATATCAGGAGGGAGTTGAAGCCACTCCTCTCAGACCCTGCAGTCACAGATGATGCACTTCTAAGACAAGTCAACAAAACGACAAGTGAAGAAAGTGAGAGGAAGCGACGCTTGGGACGCAGCAATCGCCCCAAGACAGCTCAAGCTCACAGTGGTGAAGTGACCACCAATGAAGTGAACAAAGAGAAGCCTGCTCCTGACACGCAAGTTAAAGATGAGCTCATCCAAAAACTCAGCGCTCAAGTACAAGCTCTGACGGAAGTCGTAACCTCCCTACAATCAAAAGCTGCATCAAATCCGTCAAGACCTGAGCCTCAGCCCCAGTCCACCTGTCAGTGTTCCACTAAACAGAGTCAGACTCGACAAGTAAGGAAAGAAAGACCATATGGCTGCCCT
The DNA here is from genome assembly GCF_951216825.1 of Electrona antarctica. Lineage (NCBI taxonomy): Eukaryota > Metazoa > Chordata > Actinopteri > Myctophiformes > Myctophidae > Electrona > Electrona antarctica. Next base: position 45,347 of record NW_027638008.1, on the reverse strand, counting down.
AACTGTGTTGCAAATGGCCGTCCCAACTGCAACCACTGTTTCGCCTGTGGAGAAGAGGGGCACCGTGCTGTTGGGTGCCTGAAGAGACCTAAGCCGTCGGGAAACTCCCCCCGGTCACAGCAGAGGGACCACCTGTGACCGGCACCAGCCTTCAGTCCCATCCAGACAATACCACACCAGTAGCAGTGCAGGTCAATCACCATCTTGCCGCCCCTTCTCACTCATCGGCTGATGACAAGTCACCATCGCAGCGAGTAGCTAAGCTAATTGGCAAGAAGTGCTTATTGAAATGCAATCTAAGTGGATACGCTGTGACGGTTCTGCTCGACTCTGGGGCCCAAGTCAGTATTATTGACAAGCCATGGAAACACAAATACCTACCTCAACAGGAAGTGCGCCCTCTCAGTGAACTCATAGGAAGCAGACCACTGGATCTCACTGCAGCCAATGGAGGACAGATCCCATATGATGGATGGGTGGAACTCACCTTTAACCTACCTGGCAACGATGATCCAAATCTCGCCATCAGAGTACCCTTCCTGGTCAGCCGTGTGAGCCTTGTGAGACCGATATTGGGCTTCAACGTCATTGAAGAGCTCATCCTAGGGCAGGAGAGTGACATTGAAGTTGTTGCGATTATTGGCAAGTTGCTGGGAGAGGCCATACAGATTGAAAATGACCAAGCAGAGACAATTGTGAACTTGATACAGACCCAGGAACCCGACCAGCACCATGCAGTGGTGAGAGTTGGACGTCAAGACATTGTCGTCCGCCCAGGCCATGTCGCTCGCATCAAGTGCAAGGTGCCTGCTGATTTCACGTCCTCTGTGGCACTGTTCGAGGTCAACCATCCAGACCCGAGACTGGAGGAGCTAGATATTGGTGATGGCTTGGTCGAAATCCACCACGTCAGGCAGCCCTATGTGGAGATTCCTGTGGGTAACCACACCCAACATGATGTGACTTTGAACAACTTCACAATGTTGGGCAGTATTCAGCCGATCGACAAGATTGTGGAGACAGATCAGATGGATAGCGTCGAGATCAGCAACGTCGACTTACCCGTTCCTGTCGATGGAGACAACAGTAACCAACAAGAACAACCATTCAAGCGGTGGTCTCCTCCTGTCGATATAAGCCACCTAAGTGACGAACACCAAGCTGTAGTCCAACAAATGCTCTACGAGGAGTCAAATGCGTTTGCTCAGGATGAAGATGACATGGGGTGCATTCCAAGCCTCCAAATGGGGATAACCCTGAAGGATGACATCCCAGTACAGAGGAGCTATAAAGCAATTCCCAAACCACTGTACAAGGAAGTTAAGGAGTACATCCAAGACTTACTGGCAAAGAAGTGGATTGTAAAGTCCAAATCCCCGTACTCCGCACCAGTGGTTTGTGTCCGCAAGAAGGATGGAAGTTTGCGGCTATGCATAGATTACAGGCTCCTGAACCAAAAGACAGTTCCAGATAGACACCCACTTCCCCGTATTCAAGACCTCATTGACACGCTGGGTGGCTACAACCTGTTCTCAATTTTGGATCAGGGAAAAGCCTATCATCAAGGCTTCATCACAGAAGGGTCGAGACACATGACCGCCTTCATCACTCCATGGGGCTTGTATGAGTGGGTGCGCATCCCCTTTGGGCTTTCAAACGCCCCAGCTGCTTTTCAGAGAAGCATGGAGGAAATGCTTGACTCCTTGCGAGACGAATGCTGCATACCATATTTGGATGACGTTCTCTGTTATAGTAAGACCTTTGAAGACCATGTAGAGTCACTGAGACGAGTGCTGAGGGCGCTCCAACGCCACGGCGTAAAGCTCAGGCCAAACAAGTGCGAGCTCTTCAAAAAGGAAGTTCGTTATTTGGGGAAGCTGGTCTCTGCTGAGGGAGTGCGGCTAGACCCCAAGGACCTGGAAGCCATTCAGGCCTTGAGGAGTAAAACCCCCAACACCGTCGGAGAGGTCCGTAAGCTTCTAGGATTCTTAAGCTACTACAGAACGTACATTCAAGATTTCTCTAAAATTGCCAAACCGATGTATGAGCTCTTGCAATCCAAAAACCCTGTCACCACCGTGCCTCAGCCCAGACAGAAACGGGGAAAAGGAGCCCAGATGTCATCCAGGACCCCGATACAGTGGACTGAAGAGCACCAGAGAACCCTTGACCAGCTCATCCACACTCTGTCCAACCCCCCAGTACTAGCGTATCCTGATTTTGATCTCCCTTACGTGCTGCACACAGACGCGTCACAACAAGGTCTTGGTGCGGTGCTATACCAGCGCCAGGGAGGGAAGCTCAGAATCATTGCATACGGGTCCAGGACGCTGACGCCAGCAGAGCGGAACTACAACCTTCATTCAGGGAAACTTGAGTTCCTGGCTTTAAAGTGGTCCATATGCGAAAAGTTCAGAGACTACCTCTTCTACGCGCCCCACTTTTTGGTGTACACGGATAACAACCCATTAACCTACGTGTTGAGCACCGCTAAGCTCAATGCTGTCGGCCACCGATGGGTTGGTGAGCTAGCGGACTTCCGGTTTGAAATCAAGTATCGACCGGGCAAGATTAATGTGGATGCCGACACCTTGTCCCGCATGCCATTAGACATTGACAACTACGTTGACGCCTGCACAGAGGAGCTGTCCAAAGACATCATACTGGCAACGTGGGAAGGCAGTCACGCCGCCAAGCAGAAGGATGTTGCTTATGTGGCAGTCCTGAACCTGTCACAAGATAGCTCAACCTCACAGTCAACAGAGCTACTCCCAACCATCCCCCATGATGAGCTCATTAAATCTCAACGAGATGATCCTGCCATCAGTCAAGTCATCCAGCTGAAAGAGACCACTAACACACTGACCAACGACATGAAAAAGGGAGTTAGTGGCCTTGCGAGAAAGATGCTACACCAATGGGAGAAACTCCATCTGGAAAATGGTCTGCTGTACCGGCGAACAAGCCAGAGGAGTCAGCTCGTCTTGCCTGACCAGTACCGACCTCTGGTGTTGAGACACCTCCATGACGAGATGGGCCATATGGGGACAGAGAGGGTCTTGGGACTAGCCAGGGACCGGTTCTACTGGCCATACATGAAGCAAGATGTTGAAGCTTATGTAACAAGAAAATGTCCCTGCATCAAGCAGAAGAAGCCGGTCTCACATATCAGGGCTCCAATGGGAAGCATTACCACTACATCACCCCTAGAGTTGGTTTGCATCGACTATCTTCACTTGGAGCAAAGCAAGGGAGGCTTCGAATACATTCTGGTTGTTATTGACCATTTTACAAGGTACGCCCAGGCCTACGCCACCAGAAATAAATCCGGAAAGACTGCTGCAGAGAAAATCTTTGAGGACTTCATTCCACGGTTTGCGTACCCTTGGAAATTGCACCATGACCAGGGTCGAGAATTTGAAAATGAACTCTTCAAGACCCTGCAACAACTCAGTGGAGTCGGTCACTCCAGGACCACGCCCTACCATCCTCAGGGTAATCCCGTGGAAAGATTCAACCGAACCTTGCTCCAAATGCTCAGAACTCTCGGAGAAAAGGAGAAGGAAAGATGGAGAGACCACTTACCACAAGTCATCCACGCCTATAATTGTACCAGGCATGAGGCAACAGGGTTTTCGCCTTTCTATTTAATGTATGGACGTCACCCACGCCTGCCTGTGGACATGATATTTGGCCTGGCAAAGGAAGAGGAAGCCACGTCTCCAAGAGGCTATGCTGAGAAGTGGGCTCAAAGGATGAAGGACGCTTACCGACTGGCCTCTGAGAATAGTCAACAGTCAAGTGCTCGAGGGAAGAGATACTATGACCGCCACATGAAGGGTGTTGTTGTCCTTGAACCAGGTGATCGTGTTCTGGTGCGTAATCTGAGTGAGAGAGGAGGCCCTGGTAAATTGAGGTCGTACTGGGAAAACACAGTCCATGTTGTGAAGGAGAGAATTGCTGATGGACCTGTTTACAGGGTGACACCGGAAACGGGTGGGAACAGGATCCGAACACTACACCGCAACCTGCTCCACGTGGTCAACGACTTACCTGTAGACTTACCTCCGCAGCCACAACCTGGAAGGAAAAGAGACTCACCTAGAGACCTACCTGAATCCCAAGCTCAACAGAGAACAAGGAACAGACAGTCAACTTCAAGGAGACAGAATGAACGGAGCCTCAGCAGCGAGTCCTCAGATTCAGATGATGATGGACCACGATACTGGCTGAGAGTGCCAATAACGAGAGAACCTGAGACTTCACAAGCACAGCCCCGTTGTGAGCCTCAGAGAAACACTGATCATGTAACATACACTCAGAGATTTGAACAAACCAGACCACTCATACCTGAAAGAGAAACCAGAGGATATCCTATCCAGGAAAGGAGAGTGGAAATGCCTGTGGAAGAGAACAGAGATGATGTTGTTGACATGGTACCAACAGAAGATGAGCAGTTACCTGCCGATACAAGACATTCAGATAATGAGCAGGAAGAAGTGGGCCAACACAGGGAAAGTTCAGTAGACCCTCAGACAATTGGTGTGCAACCTACCTGTGATCAACCCAGTAGTCCACAACCACGGAGATCCGAACGTGAAAGGAGGCCTACCCAGATGTTCACGTACGGCTCATTGGGCCAACCCTCTTACCAACCTCAACCCATGATCAACACAGTGGGAGCCTATGAAACGTCATCGATGCCAATCTGGGAGATGGGACCACATCCCATGACATACCCACCTTTCCAGACACTACCATACCCCATCCCATACCAAATGCTACCTTACCCCTCAACCATGCCATACAGTCGACCACTCTTTGTGTACTGATTGACACACACAGACAACTACAAACACTTACACTTACACGAACATACCTACCTCGATACAGTACTTACCTTGAACCTATGGGGAAACACACACACACAAACACACACGTACACTTGAGGTTTTTTGTTTTGATACTTACCTTTGAACTTACCTTTGAGTATTGAGAATTTGAGAATGTATTTTTGTATTTTGAATTTAGTAGTTTAAGAGTTGAATGTCTGGAGCCATTTTTCTTTTGTCGGGGAGCGTGTGACGCACACAAAATGTATGGTCACATTTATGTTTGTATTTTATTTTGTTATGATTTTGAAGATGTTATTTGTTTTTGTGAAAAGAATATTGCTATATGAGCAAGAATGGACAATGCATGAGCAAGATTGGACAATGCATTTATATCTTGGTTTATTCCAAGCTCAATGACACTACACAGTGGAACTTTCCTAGTGTTTCCACCACTAGGGGGCAGTGTGGCGACTCGCTTCGTTTTCAGAGGCACTTGTTGAATGGACTGACCCACTTCCTCATTCTGCATGAGGAGGCTAAAAGGACAACACCGTCGTCACCTGTCCTATTCATTTTATTCCTGTTTTATCAGGTTTGTACTGCACAACAGACTCTTAAACTGCACACAGTTGTTGCCTATGTTTTATTTTACTTTAGAGATCGTTTTTGGTGAAGCTGAATATACTTTTGAGTGGTTTTGTGACCCAAACAATGTGCCGTTTTTCCATGTGCTTCTAAAATGGTGGTCCTGTTGTGTTTTGGTGAAAATGAGGGAAGACCACGTTTTTGGGGCTCCAGATCATTCCAGTTTTGTGTCTTTAGCTTAGTAATACTGTTCAGAAGTATTTTTGATGAACAGAATGTTTGATTATAAAACGTTTTTGTATAATTTTACATTTTAATGCACTTTAAGCATTTAAGCATTTTAGTACTATGAAAAACGTTTTGCCTACAGCCATTTGAAACTCAGTCCTGCACTATGATAATTACTTACCTGATGTTTAAGGGATATATATTTGTAGCACTATGCTAGGCTGCTATTTACAATGCATAATGAATGTGCACTACTGTCTGACACAGACATTTAAAGGAACAGTCCTTGTATTTTTGTGGTATGATAAAAACAGATGCTGGTGGTTATGAAAGTAACTAAAAGAGGTTATTTGTAACTAAATGTGGATTTAAATGTGAACACAATGTGATGTCATGAAAAAAGGGAATATTGTGACTATGTTGTATTTTGATCGATGTATTGATTTATTGAAAACGAAATGATACAGAGAAAAGAAATACATTGAATTGTGAATTAATAAATTAATTCTGCATGAGGAGGCTAAAAGGACAACACCGTCGTCACCTGTCCTATTCATTTTATTCCTGTTTTATCAGGCATAGGAGGGCTTCCCAGCAGCAATACTCATCTGCATATGGGTCTTACAACTGAGACCTGTAACACAATGCCCAAATCTGGGGTTCCTGACATACATACTTATGTACTGTGACCTCACTGGTATGATACGACCAATCACAGCCAGTATGATAAAAAGCACTGGAGCCTCAGAGAGAGTTCAGATTGAATCAACTTCTCCAAGACTCAACTCTTCAACTGAGATCTCTACCAGGCTGTTATCTTCAAGACTCTTTCCACCAAGACTCAACTCTTCACCACAGATCTCTACCAGACTGTTATCTTCAAGACTCTTTCCACCAAGACTCAACTCTTCACCACAGATCTCTACCAGACTGTTATCTTCAAGACTCTTTCCACCAAGACTCAACTCTTCACCACAGATCTCTACCAGACTGTTATCTTCAAGACTCTTTCCACCAAGACTCAAAGAGCTCTAGAATCTAGAAGCGTACTTACTCTATAAGGGTGACCGGGCTCTCCTTTTCTTTGGCTCTTGAGATCTTCGTTCTTCTACAGAGCAGGAAACCAACAGGTTTACTTAAATTCACCATTAACTGTTAAAACATGCTTTCCTGGACGTTGCATCATAAAGGATCACCAAAGGAAGATGGTGCTGCTGTAGCATTGAGACACCAGCTGTACTACTTTGGAATGATCAATGACGAGAACCACGAGGATCAGGTTGGTGTGCAGGCCTTCAACACACTGACTTTACTCTGGAGGCAGTTGGCCCCAGTGACCTCTGGAAGAGGAGTACCTCACTTTGAGGTTCCCTCGCGCTGGGGCCACACAGCTGTCCTGATTGAAGATATTGTCTACCTCTGGGGAGGGTGTCCGTTTCTGTACTTCTCAGACGAGCACACCAACGTGCTTTATGCATTTGATGTTGACACCCACACATGGTTCAAACCACAGGTTTCTGGGTCAGTTCCAGAGGAGAGGTGTTACCACTCAGCCTGTGTGTTGGGGAAGGTCATGTTTATCCATGGAGGAAAAACCAAGCTGACTGTAGAGACTAATGACATCTACAAGTTGGACACCAGCACGATGGTCTGGTCTGTAATTAACACCAGAGGAACTCCACCTCCTGAGTCATCAGGTCACTCTGCAAGCATCATTGGGACAAAGATGTTTGTATTTGGAGGCTGCTGGTTTCAGTACTACAACACCATCAGAGTGTTTGACACAGAGACCAACTACTGGGTGACAACACCTTCTGCACAGCCTCTTCCAGAAGGACGTTGTCATCATTCAGCCTTTACCTACAATGGAGAGCTGTACATATTTGGTGGTTCATGTGAGGAAGGAGACCTCAATGATGTGTGGAAATTCAGTCCAGAGACCTTCTCCTGGAAGAAGGTTGAGCCCAAGGGGAAAGGCCCGTCTCCGACGTTTAATATGTGCTGTTGCATGGTGGGAGATCGTGCCATCCTCTTTGGAGGATACAACACCTCTGATGACCTGTCTGTCTTAGACTTCAGTCCTAGCCTCAAGACATTATGTAAGCTAGCAGTTATTCAGTACGGTCTGGAGCAGTCTGGACTCCCACACAACATCAGGTGGGAACTGGCAGCCATGACTAGCAACAGCAACGGAAAGAATAACAACATGAAAAAACAAAAAAACAAAAAAAACAGCAAGCCCAAAACCAAAACAAACAAACACTAAATCAAAGTTAGTGAGCTGGTAGTAATGACTACCATCTTCCACAACAGACGTTTTGTAATAATCCAAAGATAAATGATGACAGGAGATGCAGTCAAATAGACCCCTGACTGAAACCCTGTCTGTTAGCCATGGGTCAAATATGCCTTTATCCAGGCCCGTTCCCAGGCCTTATCAGGAAGGAATCATGCTGCTGAAATATGTTTCCCACTGAGTTTTTTAGCGGTCTAGGCCTTACATTAGACGTCGAAACAACGTCATTTCAACATCTATGTTTAGGCCTCCCAGCAGGTCAGTCATGCCCAAATATGGAGTCCCTGATACGTCATACTTATACTGTACCTGTGAGTGTCCAAATAAGTCAGAACTATAATTCATGATTAATTTATTAAATTATTATTAATTCATATTCAGCATTTTCTTTCTCTCCCTGAATTTGTGCACGTGTCTCATTCATATGCATGGCTATGTGCGTGCATGTGCGTGCGCACACACATGCACACGCGTGCCTGCAATACGTGCATGCCCATACACACGCCCTGCATGGCTATGTGCGTGCATGTGCGTGCGCACACACATGCACACGCGTGCCTGCAATACGTGCATGCCGGGAAGCAGTTTTCTGTCTGGTGGTTGTGCTTGTGTTAGTCCCAGAACTAGCTGGCTGAGGGGAACCCAACCTAGTAATTTGAGAAATTCTAGTAAGATTAAAAGTATTTTAGCAACTTAGTTGTAGTGTTACTTTTAGTAGCAAATTCTGATTTAAGCTCAGTCTTTGAACAATCCATTGAACTTTAGGCCTGCCTAGGCTACTTAAACTATCTAGTCTTAGCCAACTAAAAATTAACACTGGCATAAAATAAACTAAAACATAGTTACTATTGCAAACCAGCACTATAGGCGAGAGAGAGAGAGAGAGGGGCACTTAAAATGTTTGCCTGAGAGATGTAGTAAAGAGATGTAGTAAAAGTTAAAATGAAATCAAATTTTAACTCAGTAAATGCATAGTTACTTCAGTTCTGACCACTGATAGAAAAAGAAAAGAAAAAACATTTCCCCACCCCCACCATGCAGGCACATCTGGCTGGAGGACCATGTGTCCCAGACTGTTGCGTTCCCCAGGTTCTATGTTCCCCACCATGCAAAAAAGGTTATTTGTTCCCCACTTAGAATACACCTAAACCTAAACCAGAAATCTAACCTAGTAATTTTAGTAATTCTAGTAAGACTAAAAGTATTTTAGCAACTTAGTCTTAGTGTTACTTTTAGTAGCAAATTCTTATTTAAGCTCAGTCTTTGAACAATCCATTGAACTTTAGGCCTGCCTAGGCTAATTAAACTATCTAGTCTTAGCCAACTAAAAATGAACACTGGCATAAAATAAACTAAAACATAATTGCTCAGACTCTTCAACAAAGATGGCAAAAACAAACCACCTTTGTTCTGTACGGACTGTTCACTCACAAGGACAAAATGATCAGTGATCAATGATAAGTGTTAATGTAACACAGCGTTTACACCTTTATTTAATTCCTATTTATATCCAATATTTATTCGTAAATACATTGTTTTATTTTGATTGTCTTGTTCCACTTCAGCTTTGGCAATGTAAATGTACGTTTTCTCATGCCAATAAAGCTCCATTGAATTGAATTGAATTGGAGAGAGAGAGAGAGAGGGGGGGGGGGGGGGGAGAGTGAGAGAGAGAGAAAGAGAAAGAGAAGGAAATCTTCTAAATATATTTTATATATAAAAATATTTTTAAAATAGCAGATCTACAAGCTCGGAATGCATCGCACCATGGTGATTGTGAGCTTGTAGATCGGCTATTTTAAAATGGCCAAATTGTGTATAGGACTGAAGTTGTTAATATGTGTTTTGTTTACTTTGTTCCACTACATCTCAGAGACAAATATTGTATTTGTACGCCACTACATTTATTTGAAAACTTTAGGTAGTTACTTTGGAGATTTTGATTATTATAAAAAAACATGCATTAACCACTTCCTCAGTATAGTAGACTATTTGAAAATAGCGGATCTACAAGCTCACAATACGTCGTGATGTGCCACATTATGAGCTTGTAGATCTGCTATTTTCAAAAGATTTGTACACATTTGAAAACTTTAAATGGGACATTCTGCACAATGAGTACTTTCTACTTTTGGTACTTTAAGTACACTTTGATACCAATACTTTTGTACTTTTACTCAATTAAATGTTGAATACCGGACTGTTACTTGTAACAGTATGTATTTCAATGTATTTCTATATTGCAGTATTGATACTTTTACTCAAGTACAAAATGTGATACTTTTTCCACCACTGTATTCTGCTCATCATGGCTTGAAGCCACCTGGTGGTTGAATAGTCACTCCACATATTAAAATAAACCTGTGGGTGTGGCTGAGAATCTGGGGGTGTGACTGTGGGTGTGTCTAACAGAGGTACCTCTGGGTCCTGATAAATGTCACTTTGAGACTGAGGAAGAAAGATATGGGACCCCACTGTATAAGCAATATTATGTCAAACTTTTAATGTATTCAGACAGCCAGTAATGGGTAGAACGCTCCCAAAAGAAATGTAGTCTCTGTGACACATCTAGGGGCCACAATCTGCATTCAAAGATGTTCCTAGAAGCTTTGTCATTGGTCAACAAAAAAAAAACCTGTCGCAATGACTCAGGAAGCAGACAGGCAAATCGACCAATGACAAAGCTAAGAACATCTTTGAATGCAGATTGCGGCCCCTAGATGTGTCACAGAGACTACTTTTTTGGGGGGAGCGTTCTACCGATTGCTGGCTGTCTGAATACCAAAACAAAAAAAGAAAGAAAAAAAGGTTGACATTATTGCTTATAGCAGCTTACTCAGCAACGTCCCTGATTCCCACCAGGAGGATTAGGAGAAAACATAAAGGCATAGATGTGAAATATACGGTTTACAAATAGAAACCAAGACACGTTTAAAACCATCTCAAAACAGTTAAATGGAAACAAGACCGCAAAGGACATTTTTTTTTGGTGCTATCCCTTTTGGACCGAGTGTCTGACTGTACTAAGAGCGCCCCTCACTTCACACGAGTGTGATTTATTTTTTAACCAATAGGACTAGAGTAAAGGAGAGTCCTATTGGTTGCTGTCTGTGAGCCTATGACCATGTAGCTTCCCGGGTTTGTGTGAACACAAACATTGACTTGTGATTGGCTGTTCACCCCATGGCGATGATTTGATTGGCCGAGCAACGTACATATTGAAGATCAGTGGTTCCCAAACTTTTTCATGTCAAGGACGCCCAAATTGACACTAATTAGCCCCGCCCCCGTGGACCCCCATTTGAAAACATATGCCAGGGACCCCCATGAGAGAAGATTTTTACGGCTCTAGCAGTGATTCTCAACCTGGTTCATTTCAAGGACCCCCAGTTTGACATGCATTATTCTACGGTCCCCCATTTAATGGCATTTCTATCTCTGGGACCCCCAATTTATATTTTTTTATAGTTTATTTAACTCACAGAGTAAGTTCCATAAGTACTTATGGAACCAAATGGACCCGTTATGGTCCATTTGGTTCCATTTGTACACTCCATTTGTACACTCTCTGAGTTACAGTCCTATAAGGGTCCATTTGGTTCCTAATCTATCATTGAGCTGGATACCCCCTGGAACTCTCTCAAGGACCCCTGGGGGTCCCCAGACCCCCCTTTGGGGGAACCACTGTTGAAGATAATACTGAGGGCAGAAATGTGAGGGACGCAAATTGTGATTGGCCAGATGTTGTATGATGACCAAGAGCGCCCCTCACTTCACATGGGTGTGATTTTTACATTTTGTCTATAAACTATTCAATCAATCAATCAATCAATCAAAGGGGACCAAAGTGGTTCATCTCAATGTAGTCTGCAGGTCATTAGGGCCCAGTTCAGAGTTGACCTTTGGCCTTTGGCACCTTGAATTTGGGGACATTGTACGTGATCGGGTGTGTTGGAGTTCAAATCAAATCAAACTTTATAGCTCAGTGGCAGGGCTGGATTAACACCAGGGCCCCTGGGCACCGAAGCTCGAAGGGCCCCCCCTGCACATATGCACATGCAAACCTGTGTTTGCTTTATTTTACCTTTTGTTTTGTTTTTAAAGGGCCCCCTGGTGACCCGAATTCGGCTACGGTACCCTGTTTAATGGTATTTCTAGGTCTGGGACCCCTAATGTATAATGTAAAATCAAAGTTAATTTAACTCGGCCTGAGCCGTGGCTCAGTGGTCCTGGCACCAAGGCTGGTAATCCAGTCTGGCAGTGTGCCACGGGTTCGACTCCCGATCCCGACGGCCTTTACTGCATGTCACTCCCCCAATCTCTCTCCCCATTTCCTGTCAGCCCTCCATAAAAAAAAATATATAAAATAAGTAGTAAGTAAGTACATTTTATATATAGAGCACCTTTTGAAACAATGTAACAAAGTACTGTACAGTGGTCAACAAGGTAAAACAATCATGTTAAAACAAGGGCAAGAAACAAACACAAAAAAAACAATAGAATGCAAAACATTGAAATGCAAATATGTCAAGTAAAAATACATCATAAAGTAAAGTGCTGAAATAAATTAGTTTTTAACAAGTTCTTAAAACCCTCGACAGACACTGCATTTTTTTAGCTCAAAGGGCAGGGCGTTCCACAAAGTGGGAGCAACCCATAGAGTATATAAAAGGATAGAGACTGAACTGGCGCGAAGCTCCGCCCCCCCAGCTATTCATGTCAGTGGAAGTTGCTCAGTGGCGTTTTGAAGCACCCGGAAGACTGCCGGAAGTCCCTCCTCCGGACCTCAACTTTGAGGTCCGGGGTGACGTATGCAACCGAGCGCTCAATGTTAAAGCCCAGCTGCACGGGGTTTCCCGGTCATGAATCCACGGGTCCGCCTGTAGTCCCTCCTCCTACCACTAGGGAGGAGAGCTTCAACGTTGAATAGCCTCACTGGCCCCTTGGAGCAACCACTGCAAATGCACGGTCCCACATGAACCATATAGTGACCCTATTCTGGGCATGTCAAAGGATTTACAGACTCACACCGTGTCACAACTTGGATTGGCTTTCATTCAGCAAAGATTTGTTGTTGTAGGAGAAAGAAAAGAAAAGTATAGGGTATATAATATTCTTAAAGATATATTCAGTGATTTCACTTAATTCAAATATCACTTATTTTTTCTTATTTTTTGGATAATCCTCCCTACTATAAAGTGTGCTGACCATATAAGGAGTTCCTCCCTGTCCCCAGTGAGCCCCTGGGGTCAAAAAACCCTAGTTTCGGTTTGGGCTTTGGGTGGCAAAGCCTTCATCCAATCAGGATGAGAGGGGCCTTCTTCCAATCATGATCGAGTGGGGCGGGCATTGGTGCACGTGCTGTTGGTCTGTTGTACTTCCCCCACTGTAGAGCGTGTGCATGTGCACATCTTGTTACCGGGTGGTAATCACCCAAATCACTGAATGCTCCTTTAAATCCAGTGGATATTCAGTCATACCTTTCATTACTGAAAGGTCTAAATCTTTTATTATTATATATATATATATTTTTACTTTACTCCCGTTTCTTATTTAGATCTCCGGACTTAACCCATTTCGGACGGGAACCCATTTTGGTTGACCTACAAGCTCGTAGCGCGCCACCGAGTGGCGCGCTACGAGCTTGTAGGTCAACCAAAATGGGTAGGTTGTAGGTTGCTTGTAGGTCTGCTATTTTTGAAAAATCGAAGAAACACTGACATAGAAACATAGCCTTTTCTGAAAACTGTCAGGATGTAGAAGACATTTTTAGAATCTGATCTCAGGTCAAAATAAGAACCTTTAGGGATACAGATATACCAAACCTCCATATCTATTCTTCCAAGAAACAGACCGTTGGTTTGTTGTTTACACTTCTGGTATAATCACTGATGATGATGAAGCTCCAGGATTCGCGTTAAGAGGACCTCCGGGGACTTTGAAGGGGAAGGAAATATCCCCGGAGGACACAGTACATTTGTTGTGTGGCTCCCCTTCCATGGAGACCAGCATCGCCCGGTGATGAGACCTATAGCTTTGTTGTTATGTGAACCAAGCAATGCTTGCCTGTGCACAGTGGTGTGCACAGACATTTAGAGGGGCAGGTGCTCAAGTTAAAAAAGGGCACCTTGTGCAGCGCGTGGAACCGGCCGGTTGCCTTAATCTATTTTGGGCGGGAACCCCTTTTGGTGTTAGCATTATGTTATGCTTTAGCTATTGAAAAATAGCAGATCTACAAGCTCATAGCGCGCCACCGAGTGGCGCGCTACGAGCTTGTAGGTCTGCTATTTTTGAAAAAAAAAAAAAAAAGGGCACATTGCCAAAAGGGCAGGGGGTGCTCTAGCACCCCCTAGTGTCTATCTGTGCACGCCACTGCCTGTGCATGATGCAGGCCAACAAGGTTATGCAGGCAGCGAAGTGCAGCTATACACACCCGAGTAGGTACTGCATGTGCTCTCTGGGAAGAGAAAACACCTGAACAAGGGCAAGGGTCAACCGCCACAGCTCTAATCCTTAGCCCTATAACCGGCGTAGAGAATGGAGGTTAATAATAATGTCAGGAATAATAACCGATGGCAAAGGCTGTTCAGATGGCGTCAGATGCAGAAAGTGAGCGAGGAGGGAGATCAGCAGGGAGAGAAGAAGGATAACAGTCCTCAGGCGGAGGTCAAAGCGAAGTAAGTGACTATATTTTATATATTATATGAAAAGCACAAATGAAAAAGAAGTATCAAGCTACCGTAGAAATAAAACTAAAGGAAAAAGAACTAGAACAAAAAGTAAACAAAAATTTGGTTTACATTCGTTTTTCAGTCAGACATAACAGTTCATATATAAGGTGTACTTAATATGTTATATCTTATCTTTATAATATATATACACATGTGTATACATATTATTCTTACATACAATTTTACATATATATTTACCCATCATTATTGTTTTCTATGATAGTTTGTTTGTTCTGCTGCTATATATGCATCAATTACCTTTGCTTTAAAACCCATTCTGGGCGGGAACCCCTTTTGGTGTTAGCATTATGTCATGCTTTAGCTATTGAAAAATAGCAGATCTACAAGCTCATAGCGCGCCACCGAGTGGCGCGCTACGAGCTTGTAGGTCTGCTATTTTTGAAAAATCGAAGAACGACTGACATAGAAACATAGCTTTTTCAGAAAACTGTCAGGATGAAGAAGACATTTTTAGAATCTGATCTCAGGCCAAAATGGGTTAACATTCCTTGATTACATGGCCAGCACTAATTCCCTCTCCCTCCCCATCCTGTCATGTCCCTATAGCTGGAAAGAATGGATGGTTGACCCATCCGAACAGTTCTACTACATATGGCTACAGGTCATGATCATTCCCATCTTCTACAACTGGGTGATTATCATCTGCAGGTATACCTACGTTTCTGCATGAACATAACATTTATGATGTGTATATGAATTAAATATACGGTAGCTTCACTTTTCATCCAGACCAGGGGTGGCCAACTTTGACGATGGCGAGCGCCAATATATTTCCACACTCACTCCAGAGGGGCCACAGTGCATATTACCGTCGTAGCAAAAAAATAGCCGATCTACAAGCTCAAAACGCGTCGCGATGCGACACGTTTTGAGCTTGTAGATCAGCTTTTTTTAAATTGAAAACCAGAATAATTTTTTGGCTATTTTTGAATTGGAATCCTGAAAAGTGACCTTTTTATTGAATTTCAAATGCATTTAGTTATAGTTATGTTAACTTTATGAACTGTTAACATAACTACATTGGACACAAAAAGACAATAACATTTGGTAATACTAGTCATTAAGTACTAGTCATTTAATACTAGTCATGAAGTAATTAAAGCGGGTTTGGAATTGTAACAGCTGAAATCAATACTATATCAGTATTCTGATATTAACATGCATTAAGTGAAGGTCGCCAGTTGCCCACCCCTGATCCAGACCATGTAAGAACAAGTCAAATGTTTTCATACATGTATAGTAAGGCTTCATTAACACTGTCTCTCAACAGGACATGTTTCCAATCAATTGAGGTGACCTACTTGGCTGTGTGGCTTACATTGGACTACGTGTCCGACCTCATGTATGTGGCTGACATGATCATCAAATTTCGCACAGGTAAATGCTACTGCGTGACTGTTCACTGTTCGTGACTTTTACCATCATAATATAATTACCGTATATACAGTAGTATAGTATGTGCTGTCTATTTAGTAAACAGATATGGTATGATTCAGAATCCAAATCTTGCTCTCAACTCGAGACAGTGCTGTTGTTGTCGACTAAAACTAAGACGAGAAAAATGTTCGTCGACTACCTTTTTTCACTGACGAAAACTAAATGGAAACTAAATGAAAACTATGACTAAAACTAAGACTAAATGTATTGACAATTTCGTCAACAGATACAAATTAGTCTAAAATGTTAGGAAGGGACTAGTGGACAAGAGATCCAGTATAAGTCATTTTACACTTGGTTGCATGCTGAAAATAGCAGATCTACAAGCTCACAACGTTGTGAGCTTGTAGATCGGCTATTTTCAACAAGTGTAAAATGAGCCATTACGATGGCATCAAGGTGCACCAAAATCGATTTTAGTCAACTAAATGAACTGCAGATTTTTTTTTTTAAGATATTTTTTTTGCGGCTTATGCCTTTTATTGGTTTTTGAAGGGACAGACAGTAGGCTGACAGGAAACGGGAGAGAGATGGGGGAAGACATGCAGTAAAGGCCGTGTCGGGCTCGGGAGTCGAACCCGCGGCACACTGCGACTGGATTACCAGTCGGGTGCCCAGACGGTTACGCCACCGCCTGGGCCAATGAACTGCAGATTTAGTCGACTAAAATCTTATGACATTTAGTCGAATAAAACTAGACTAACACTAAAACATTCCAGGTGACAAAAATCAAATATGATTTATGAAATATGACTAAATTAAGTTTCATTCCAAAGACTAAACTAAAATAGAAATTTGCTGCAAAAAACAACACTGACTAGAGATAGATGCTGTCTTTTCAACAGTAAGCCAGCCAAACTACAAATGCTTTGCGTAGGAATAGTAGCTACTGTATACTGTGGACTTGATGTATGCTTGTTGTATGAGATGTACGCTTGTTGTAAGCTCTCAATGCATTTCCAATGGGAGTCACATGGTTTGACACAACATTTGTGTTGTATGAGGGGGAGGGGGGCAGTCGAAACACAGCCGAAAGCCATACAACAGCTTGTAGTCCAAGATGTTGTATCAAACCATGTGACTTCCATTGGAAATGCATTGGGGCGGCCATGACACTTACAACATTCATACAACAAGCATGCATTAATGTTTTAAAGGTGTGAGTCGCCCCTTTGACTTACATACATTTTAATTAAAATTGTACTCATTGTACAAATTCAGCTCAGCAGCTGAAACGAAAAAAATGTAAACGATGGATTCCCAGCAGCGGTGGAAAGTAACTAAGTACTTTTACTTAAGTAGTGTACTTAAGTATAATTTTGAGGTATTTGTACTTTACTCGAGTATTTCCAATTTCCAGTACTTTTACTTCTACTCCACTACATCTCGGAGCCCAAATTTGTACTTTTACTTCACTACAATTATTTGAAAACTTTAGTTACTAGTTACTTTGGCGATTTTTGGCGATCTACAAGCTCACAATGCGCATTGAGAGCTTGTAGATCGGCTATTTTCAATTGATTTTCTACACATTTTGAACTTGTGAAATGGGACATTCTGCAATAAGTACTTTTACTTTTAGTACTTTAAGTACATTTTGATGCCGATACTTTTGTACTTTCACTGAAGTACATTTTCAATTCTGTACTTTTACTTACAGTAGTTCTAAATTGCAGTATTGGTATACTTTTACTTAAGTAAAACAATTGAGTACTTTTTTCCACCACTGGTTCCCAGATTGCTCTATTATTAATTACATGTTCTCTGCTGCCCTCTACAGGCTACCTGGAGCAAGGCATGATGATCAAAGACACGGCCCGTCTGAAGAAGCACTATCTGCGCTCCTCCGGCTTCCTGTGGGACCTGCTCTCCATCCTGCCCACGGACCTCCTGTACCTCCACTTCGGCGTGCACGCTCCCCTGGTGCGGGTGAACCGCTTCCTGCGCACGGCGCGCCTCGGCGAGGCCCTGGACCGCATGGAGACGCGCACCTCCTACCCCAACACCTTCCGCATCGCCAAGCTCATGCTCTACATCTTCGTGCTCATCCACTGGAACGCCTGCCTCTACTTCGCCCTGTCCCGCTACATCGGCTTCGGCGCCGACCGCTGGGTCTACCCCAACGTCAGCGACCCCGTGTTCGCCTCCATGCGTCGCCAGTACTTCTACTGCTTCTGGTTCTCCGCGCAGATCTTCACCACGGTGGGCGACACGCCGCTCCCCGACCGGGAGGAGGAGTTCATGTTCATGATCGCCGACCTGCTCATCGCCGTGCTGGTGTTCGCGTCCATCGTGGGGAACGTCGGGAACGTCATCACCAACCTGAGGGACCGCGACAACGTCTTCTTCCCCAACCATGAGCTGGTGAGCACTAGGAGACCTGACTGAATAGAGTAGAGACAGACATTGTCCGAGTAGAAGTGGAAGTTAAAGGTATCTTCGGTGATTTCACTTAATTCAAATATCACTTATTTTTTTGTTTTATTGTGATAATCCTCCCTACTATAGAGTGTGCTGACCATATAAGGAGTTCCTCCCTGTCCCCAGTTAACCCCTGCAGGGGGTCAAAAAACCGTAGGTTTTGTTTTTTTGGCTAGGTGGCCCAGCCTTCATCCAATCAGGATAGAGAGGGGCCTTCCGCCAATCATGATCGAGCGGGGGGCGGGCCTTGGTGTGTGTGCTGTTGGCCTGTCGCGTGGCCCCCCCACTGTAGTGCGTGTATGTGCACATCTTGTTACCGGGGTGGACCGGGGGGTTTTCCAAATCACCCAAATCACTGAATGCTCCTTTAAGTGTAAGAAATAGATGCACCCGTGACCACAGTTACCACCCTGTCACATTAAAAGTAAAAAAGTAGACATGAGCAAATAAAGTGTAAGCTTTGTGTTTTGTCTTCCTCAACCATGCTATAGTTTCAATTGTACCTCCGGTGTCCATAGACAATGTCCGACATACTGCAAACTATACGTTAACTAACTTTCATTCTTCTCTTCCCACCATAAATAATAATCTTTATTGTCCCAAAGGATATTCGTCTTCACAGTCTGTTCAACACCCACATCACAAACAACACAGAGCACATAACACCAAGACGATACAAAAATATGAGGTCCAACACAGTATACAGAACCATCCTATCGGCGGGGCAGTTTGTTTAATGCCGCGATGGCCGAGGGAACAAAACTCCTACTAAAACTGACCTTTTTCCCATGGCAAGGTTCTGTATCTTTGTCCAGATGGCATGAGGTTAAAGAAGCGATGCAGGGGATGATCAGTGTAATTTGATATCCAAAGTGCTAGCCGTGTGATGGACTTATCGTTCATATCAGAAAGTTTGGGTGTGGGAAGTCCGATGATCTTGGAAACAATACGGGTAATACTGAAAAGTTTGTTCCATGTCAGGTGAAGGCCTACCTGCGCAGCCGTCACATCAGCAAGGAGCTGCGCAAGCGCGTCAACGACTGGTACCAGCACCTGCACATCAACAAGAAGATCACGCGCGAGAACGAGATCCTGCAGCAGCTGCCCGTGCAGCTGCAGACGGAGATCGCCGTCAGCGTCCACCTGCCCACGCTCTCCAAGGTCACCATCTTCCAGAACTGCGAGAAGAGTCTGCTGGAGGAGCTCGTGCTTAAGCTCACGCCTCAGGTCAGGGTGGAAAGTAACTAAGTACTTTTACTTAAGTACTGTACTTAAGTACAATTTTGAGGTATTTGTACTTTACTTGAGTATTTCCAATTTCCAGTACTTTTACTTCTACTCCATTACATCTCAGAGCCAACATTTGTACTTTAACTTCACTACAATCATTTGAAAACTTTAGTTACTACTTACTAGTTACTTTGGAGATTTTAATTTTGATTATAAAACATACATTAACCACTTTAACCCTATTCAGTATTTTAGCTGTGACGTGAGCGCGAGCACGTGAGATACTTCCGGGTCCTAC
Organism: Electrona antarctica; assembly: GCF_951216825.1. Classification (NCBI taxonomy): domain Eukaryota; kingdom Metazoa; phylum Chordata; class Actinopteri; order Myctophiformes; family Myctophidae; genus Electrona; species Electrona antarctica. The sequence continues at coordinate 25,265 of NW_027638008.1, read as the reverse complement.
TTTTGTGTCCCCATATACGCTTTTGTGTCCCCATAGAGTTATACTGTGATGCTCCGTCGGACTAAATCTGAGACGAAAACAACCATGAAAGTCTCATTTTACCGCTTTCCTCGCAACAACAAAGCTGCGCTGCTCTCCCAAATCTGGCTGTGACAGGCCGTCTGCCCCACACGGAATAATATCGCCATTTTATTTCATTGTGTCAACTAAATCCTCATTAATGCAAACTAGATTCAACATACTCAAGCCTGCAAACATTATAAATATGCCCCCGAAATATTTTACTGAGCAAATGGACTGTTACCACCTTCAATAATAATGATAATAATAGTCTTTATTGTCTCCACATCATGTTTTTTTTATGGAAACTTGTACAAAACATTAATAATTCTACTCGAGTTGGAAGCATTAAGACCCATTTTAACCCTCAATGGCTTCCTTTCTGAAAAATAACGTCATTGTAAAAAGATTCACGCGTTTAGATATTCTATTGACAATGAGATGCGGACGGGAGCTGGTGCCACTTGGACCCGGACGTAACGTAGCACTACAAAATGACGTCGGACTTAAATACTGAATACATTTCGGCCATTTGAAAATAGCAGATCTACAAGCTCACAATGCGTCGCAACGCGTCGCATTGTGAGCTTCTAGATCTACTATTTTCAATAGATTTTGTACACATTTTGAACTTGTGAAATGGGACATTCTGCACAATGAGTACTTACTTTTAGTACTTTAAGTACATTTTGATGCCGATACTTTTGTACTTTTACTCAAGTACATTTTCAATTCCGTACTTTTACTTGTAACGAAGTAGTTCTAAATTGCAGTATTGGTACTTTTACTTAAGTAAAACAATTGAGTACTTTTTCCACCACTGGAAAAGCTACAGGTCACGGGGTCATCAGGTTTTTTTTTAGTGGTGTAACCACTCATAGGCTGAGCTCACACCTTTAATGCAATTCTCGTGCTCGTTGGATCAATGCTGTGTAGTATCATGGCCGCCCAATGCATTTCCAATGGAGGTCACATGGTTTGACACAACATTGTGTTGTGTGAGGGGGAGGGGCGCAGTCGAAACACAGCTGAAAGCCATACAACAGACCATGTGACCTCCATTGGAAATGCATTGGGGGCGGCCATGACACTCACAACAAAAATCACATTAACCGTGTGAGCTCAGCCTTATAGACAGCTATGTGTGTCCCTGGGTCTGTCTGTCCGAGCACGAATATAGCGTTAGAGCGTTTGTTCACCACCAAGTGTCACTGTTGCACAGCCTAACACACAAACACACATACAGGCCAGGGAGGAGGGCTTGTACAGTACAGTGCAGTACAGTACAGTACAGTACAGTACAGTACAGTACAGTACAGTACAGTACAGTGCAGTACAGTACAGTACAGTACAGTACAGTACAGTACAGTACAGTACAGTACAGTACAGTACAGTACAGCACCACTCACTTCAGACGGATCTGATTTTTCTGTGTTTGTTTGTCTCTCTTTATTGAAAAAAATCACACCCGTGTGAAGTGAGTGGTGCAACTCTGTGTGGGGGTCCCCCGGGGGGGAGGGGGAGCTCCAGACCCACAGGAATGCACCCAGGGTGCCGGAACGATTTTGGCGAGCCGCCCCGCGTCCGAAACGGTTGAGAAATGACAGTAGGGGTCCCTACTGTACTGTACCGTCACTGTACTGTACTGGCACACCCAAAATCACCATATATATAGTTAATATGTGCGTGTGTGTTAGGTTGCGCACAGTTGGTGAAAAACAACCATGCTGTTTTCGTGCTCAGACGCACCCAGCCACCCACCCACCCCCACACACACATTGCTCTGTAAGGGAGTGGTTGCACCACAAAGTGGTTGCACCACAAATGTATTAAAAGTTTGTTTAATGGGTGCAGTTCAAGGAAGGTACGGGTCAATACAAAATATGCTAAGAGGTTAAAACCAGAAAAAAGCACTAAGACTTGTTTACATAAGGGTCCTCCATTTTCAATTCATCAGAACAAGACATACAAATAAACACTTCTATGCGAAAACAATAAACCATCTATTATACATTTGAAAAGGTGTCCCCAAAGCCCGAACCACGAAAAGAAAGTCACCAGCTACTACGTCACTGACACGCTGCAACACGCTGCAACACACACTGCAACAACACACTAACACGTCACACACTTACCCTCCGCGTCGTTCGTTCCCTATCTCCTAATGTCGCGCCGCTCGGCCACACTCCACACCACCCGCGTAAAAATTGTCATCGCACTGCCACTAAAGCCGGCTCCCGTCCACACTCGCAAACAATATCAATATAAATAATAAACACAAACACGCCACAAGCACCGACACCCCCGCCTAATTTGTTGCCACGTCTATGAAAACAAGCCCAGAAAAAATGCCATTCAACACGCTACTTACAACTCGCTTACAATTCGCGGACCTGGCAACACTGCATCCTGTTTTCCCATTGGCTACGGTTGCTACAACACGCATTTGCACTGCATCTTGGGAGCAACACAGCTTAATGTAGGGGTCACCGATTGCTGTGCTACATCCCCCTCATGTTCTCACCACCCCGTTCGGCTACACCACACACACTAACCTACACAATTCTCCACATGCAACACAGGGCCCTTATTGGCTAGCCCCCTCACATGGCGATCCCCACACCCGAGGCGCATATATGGATACGAACAACAACAGCAACACCACACGCACACGCGCGCGCTGCAACAACAAAAAGCTACGTACAGTGTGTGTGTGTGTGTGTGTGTGTGTGTGTGTGCGCGCGCGCGCGGGGGGGGGGGGATTTGGATCGCCGCGCGATGCAGCGCAAATTGCACTACACTACACAGGGCTCGACAGTGCGACTACGTACTCGCATTTGCGACTTCACATATCACCGTGCAAGTTGTACAATTCACTTTGTAGCACCGGTGCGACTACACAATCCGATCTTTAAAGCTAAACGTTGCGCAGTTTACATCCAAAAGAATGTGTCACTCTCTCGGTTCTGCACCGCTGCTGGAGAAGTATAGCACTGTCGAAGGCAGCGCAACTAATCCCCCCCCCCCCCCCCCCCAGCGAGGGAGGAGAGAGAAGAGAGCGAGAGAGAGAGAGTGGCAGTGGCAGCCAGCAGCGATGTAACATGAGCCTGTGCATTTCACGCTTTTCACCCTATATAACTTCAACGCATAGGCAATCAAGTCAAGACCATTAATTAATGACTGCTGTGTAGGGGTGACGATTGCGTGATGCTTATATGTACAGGATTCTATAGGTCACCACTTTTGGTGTGACACACACACGGCTCCTGTCTCTGTTTACAATGCGTTGTCAAGATTTTGGAGAAGACTGATAGTTCATCCTTTAGTAATTAGGCTGTGGAAGTATTCACAATAGACTACTTTTGGATTTATTGGGATTGGCAATTTGGGGAAAGGAGGAGGAGGAGGTGATCAAGCTCCACAAGACCACATTGGTGGCTCAACGCTGCACTTATTTCCCTTTTTTTCCCTCTCGAGGGCGCATGGGATGATGTGACCCCCTCCAGCAGGCTAGGGAGCCCCGCTCAGGTTAGCGGAAAATGACCGCGGGGTGCGGGTTGCCAGGTTTTTTTATAAGTAAAGTATTCAAAACAAAACAAATTAAATTCCAAAACATATATATATAATAATATATTTGAATTTACGTCATATTTTGCGGCATTTTGACCTACTTTCTCTGTTCATTGTCAATGGCAAATATTGACACATGTGGGGACTAAAGCTGTATATAGGATAGGAGGGCCCTCACACACATGATTTCATAACTTTTCATCGTGCTCCTACAATAATTTGCGTGCTACTTGGAAAAATGCTAAGCGTCGAGCCCTGCTCACACACACTACAACACGCTTAAAACTCGCGCACCTGGCAACACTGCATCCTTTTTTCCCATTGGCTATGTTGTTAATTTGTTGCCACGTCTATGAAAACAAGCACAGAAAAAATCTACACCTGGCGTGGAACAAACGGGACGAACCAAGGCGCATATATGGATCACAACAACACCAACAACACTACACGCACACGCGCGCACGCGCTGCAACACAAAACAGCTGCATACAACGCGTGTCACTGTGGACTTCTGTACCTGTGGACTTCTGTATCGCAACGCGGGGCAACGCAACTCTGGGATGAGCGGGCCGAAGGCCCGCGAAATTCTAGTGATGTACACTAGTGTTTATGTGCATTACTGTGTGGCCACCACACAATCATGACCAGCCACCACAGTAGGATTTTTAGTAGGCGCCCACGAATAGGCTAAATAATAATAATAATAAAAGGCAAATAACCACAAAAGACTGCAAAACAAAATCATACATGTGTGCACAGGTCCGTCACATGCATGAGCGTGCATGTGTGAAAGCTCCCCCCACACTATCAAGAAAGAAAAATAGGGAGGGGGGTCTTTAACCTTTTACAGTGGCCAGTTTCGTATTGCAGCCGCCCGTAAGTGCTCTTTGGGAGCGGTTTTGAAGGAGTCAAGACCAGGATTCATATTCACACACATGTCTTATCCAAAACAACTTATTAGTATTGGTTTTTAACTAATTAAAACCAGGAAAGCATCTGTGCCAGTTTAGATTTTAGCGTTTGCTATTCAAAAATAGCAGATCTACAAGCTCACAGCGCGTGACTTCACTTCGTGCCACACTGCGAGCTTTGTACAGGTTTATGAACATTTAAAAAAAAATGCTCTTTAAAGTGTGAGAACTACTGATTTAGAAGGCATTTGCCTCAGGTCGTTAATGGGTTAATAAACCACAAATATTATACCAACAACTACTGCCACTGTCATCATCAATATCAGGTTATTAATGTTAACATTATTACCACTACTGACATTTAATGTGTTTTTGATCAAGACTCTATATATAATTTATCATCATCATCTTTGTCTTCGTCATTGTTATCATCATCATGTCTACATTGTCCAGAGTTAGACAGATCTAGGTAAGATCTTCAGAGTACCACCAGGACCAGTGACAATGCATGGAAAGAGTGTGTCAGTGAACCTGTATCTGTATGTGTGTGTTAGTATCAGGATCACAGAATGACAGCTTTCCTTCATTCCAGTCCAGCTGGACTCTGATCCTCTGAGGTTTCTGCTTCACTGAGAGAACAGTGTCTGACCATGAGGAGGCTGCTCTGTAGTTACCTTCATCTAACCATATTCTCCAGCATGGACCCATTATGTTTCCCTTCCTCTGAAAGGACTCTGCTAACACACCTACTCCCCAGTGTGTATTGTCTCCAACCTCAACATCCCATCTGTGACTCCCTGAGTTAAAGCCTACAGAACCAAGGACATATCCGAGCTGGTCAAATCTCTCTGCATTGTCAGGAATCTGCTGTTTCTCTCCACGTCTCACGCTGGTCAGATCATCAGACAGGGTGTATACTGGATGGGCAGTTTTGGGGTCCAGAATGACAGGAGTGTAGGAGACAATGTCCTTCATCTTGTCCCAGACTCTGAAGGCCAGGTTGCCCAGGTGTTTGGCCACGTCTATCAGTGCTCCTGAGACCGGATGTGGGTCCTGCAGTGTGAGCTGGACTCTCTCCATTGTGGTCTTGTAGTTCTGCAGGAATGAGATGTGTTCAGCTCTCAGCTCCTCCTCTATGGCTCTGATCGTGTGTGAAATGGTTGATATGGCTCTGTTCAGACCCTCGATCTTCTCCTTCATCATCTGACTCTTCTGCTGCTCTTCCTCCCTCAGTTCGGTGATCCTGGCCTCCTCTTCATCATGTAGAAACTGATGAAGCTTCTTAAACTGTTCCTTCATCTGCGTCTCTGTGTGTCGGGTCTGGAACGTAATGTGTTCTGCTGTTTGGTCATAGTTTGTTTTAGTTTTAATAAAGACCTCCAGTTTGTCCTGTAAAGGCTTCAGTGATTTCTGGACCTCCTCCTTGTGATCCAGAGCAGCTTCATCGACGGGCCTGATTCTGTGGCCGGTGTGTTTTTTAGAATCTCGACACACAAGACAAACTGGCTGTTGACATTCCAGACAGAACAGTTTGAGTTTCTCAGCATGCAGACTGCAGAGATCCTCAGACCCTGATGAAGCTTTCTGATGTCTCTCCTGTGTGAAGGCCTCACACAGGTTCTTCAGAGCCAGGTTACGGGGTGGATGATCCGTCGAAGATATTTCCTTACAAACTGGACACTCCTTTATTCTCTTCTCTTGCCACCAGTCCTGTAGACAGGCTTTACAGAAGCTGTGGCTACAGGACAGGAGAACAGGATCTTTAAAGATGTCACAGCACACAGGACAGGAAAAGTCCTCTTCAGAGAGAGACAATTTGGAAGCCATTTTAACAAACACTCGCTCACGCAGTCGACACTGGAACTCTGCCAGTCAGTCGTGGTAACACTTCCAGAATATTCCCTGAAGTTTACTTTCACTTTGAGTCCTGTTTCTTGTTAAAGTCCATTCAGTTGACAGACAGAGTCAGCAGCAGGTTCCAGTGGTCTGGGTCAGTATTAACTCCTGTATAGCTTTTGGAAAGACAGTCTGTCCTTCCTCACTGGACGACGTTGTGTGTTCGATCTGAATGTGAATCTGATCGTCTGTCTCACTATGAGTCAGACAAGAGGTGGAGCTGCCTTTGACAGACCCAGTTGTAAAGTGCGCACACACACACACACACACACACACACACACACACACACACACACACACACACACACACACACACACACACACACACACACACACACACACACACACACACACACACACACACACACACACACACACACACACACACACACACAAATGAGAAAGGACGGTATTTTTTACATCATTATATTTAGTACAGACAAAGGTTGTGTTCTTATCGTGTCAGAGTGAACTTTGACTGTTCACAGTGCTTTACAACATACCGTACGCCTCACTTTAACCTTTTAACAGCACCACGACAGATGCAGCCATGCACGTCACCTGCCTGCTCTTTAGGAGCAGTTGGGTGTTAAAGGACCACTTCACCACTTTTCAACCTATCTTCATATAATAGGTCCTCACTAATAATCATGATAAAATGGCACATTTATTTCCTACTCAGTCTGTGTCTCATAGGAGGGCTGTGGGCAGCCACCCCGTGTCCGAAACAGTTGAGAAATGACAGAGTTACCGTGTGGGGGTCCCTCTATTGTACTGTACAGTACTGTCACTGTACTGTACTGTACTTCACACCCAAAATCACCATATATACAGTTAATATGTGTGTGTGTGTGTGTTTGTGTGTGTGTTAGGTTGCGCACAGGTGGTGAAAAACAACTACGCTGTTTTCGTGCTCAGACGCACCCACCCACCCAGCCACACACATAGCTCCGTAAGGGAGTGGTTGCACCACTCAAAAAGCTCTATCTCTCTCTCCCCATTTGTGAATCCTTTGGAGCAGAGGTTCCCAAACACTGGTACTAGTACCACTGGTGGTACGTGAGCCCCCCTCTGGTGGTACACAGAGTCGCCCCAAAAAGGAGGAAAAAAAACAAAAGTGGAATGAAATATTTATGTTACTACAGGTAGCTCTTCTGACCAAGCAATTGATTTAAATAGTCTCTCCAGCCGTGCTGAAATGAGCATGACATCACACCTAGCCGTTAATAGAAGATTTGAGAACGGATTAATCACATTAGAAATATCATCAGTTGTGCTGTTAAGTGATTAGTTTTGTCAGAGCAGCAGCATTATTGACTTATAGGAATGGAACACAAAGGGCTGGTCTACGCTCCTGTACTTTAACATCAGTTATTAACTTATTACGGTGGTACTTGGAGAGGTGGTACTTCAGTATAAAAAGGTTGGGGACCAATGCTTTGGAGTGTATGGCTCTGTTGTGGAGGTGGGGTGCATGTGTACAACGTTTATGCTTTATAAATAAAATTGTCTTGACTTCACTTCACTTTAAGTTAAATTGGAGAGCCCACCCAGGACATGTAATATTTCTGGTAATTGTTGTTATTGGCATTATTAAGATCTGTGGTGTTTAAGAATTATTTCTGTTTTGTCAACAGTTCATATTAAGAATCTTTACTTGTTAATTCTGCATTTAAAGATCTCACACCGCTGTCTGCCTTGGGCATGGTCTTGCAGGTCTACAGTCCAGGAGAGTATGTCTGCAAGAAAGGTGACGTGGGCCATGAAATGTACATCATCAAAGAAGGAAAACTTGGAGTAGTGGCAGACGATGGGGTCACAACGTTTGCCGTCTTGAGTGACGGCAATTTCTTTGGGGAGATTAGTATCATCAACATCAAAGGTAAAGTACTACAGTATGTAATAACACTGGTTTGGCCATCATATACAATGCTTTTTTTAAGTAACCAGTGCCGTTTTGTTTGAATAAAATATTGTATACTGTACTTTGTTGACTGGTGTCCCCCAGGGGTCTATATTTGGCCCCCTCCTTGTTTCCTGCGTACACATCCCTTTAGCAAAAATTGCTGATTACAACAAGGTCACGTTGTGACAGAATGTGAGCTTATACTGCAGATCTGCTATCTCTTACTACGACATGCCCAAAAGGGACACTATAGGATTGTGGTTAAACAAACCATAACTATACATTACAAAATAAATACAAATGAACCCATTTTGGGGCGGGAACCCCTTTTGGTGTTTTAAGCACCAAAAGGGGTAGCTAAAGCATGTTATACTTTAGCTATTGAAAAATAGCAGATCTACAAGCTCATAGCACGGCACTCGGTGCCGCGCTATGAACTTGTAGTTAAAAAAAAAACGTTTTTAACTCAAATCTTTGCTTCTGAGGGGTCCCTGGAACAACATATTTTCAGATGGGGGTCGGCGGTCAATTACATATATTTTTTGGGGGTCCTAGACATGAAAAGGGTTGAGCACAACTGACATATAGAAACATAGGTATTTCAGAAAACTGTCAGGATTTTAGAAGACATTTTCTACATTTCGGATTCAGGTCTATAAATGGGTTAACTTAGTTAAAAAAAACTTTTTTTTTTAAGGCAACAAATCGGGCAACCGCCGCACAGCCAACATCCGCAGCATCGGCCACTCGGACCTCTTCAGCTTGTCCAAGGAGGACCTCACGGACGTCCTGTCCGAGTTCCCCGCCGCCAAACGCCACCTGGAGGAGAAGGGCCGACAGATCCTCACCAAGATGGGCATGCTGGACGAGTCCGTGGAGGGGGCAGCGGACGGTGGGGGGCCGCCGGAGAAGGCGGAGACCAAGGTGAGCAGGCTGGAGGACGCCATGGACGCTCTGCAGACCAAACTGGCCCGACTCATGGTGGAGCTGGAGTCCAGCAACGCCAAGATGCTGGCCCGGGTGGCGCTGCTGGAGCTGCAAGTGGAGTGTCATGAAGTTCCACCAGAGAATGAAGATAATACGGACGACGGAGGAGGAGAGGGGGAAAGAGAGAGGGAGAGAGATGATGATGAAGGGGTGGGAGGAGGGCAGGTGGAAGGGGAGAGAGAGGAGGGAGATGGAGAGGAGGTTGAAATGCGAGGACGAGGGGAGGACGTGAAAGAGGAGAGCCGGGAAGAAGCTCAGTGTATGGAGGGGGTGAAGGCGGAAGGAGCAGAGGATGGAACAGGAGAAGACTCTGGTGGTGGAGGACAGACTAGAGGAGACGATAGAATGGAAGGTGAAATGAAAACAGATGAGCGTCGACCTGCTGCGGGGGACGGAGGTGAGAGCGGGAGACAGAGGTCCGAAGGGAGAGAGAGAGAGAACAAATCAGCCAGCCATCATGACAACAAGAACTCAACAGATGTTGAACAAAAGACACACGAAGGAGAAGGATGAGCAGATGAAATGTGGATATAGGTCAAAGATTATGATAAATACATTCAGAATAAGTCTGGTGTCATTATCACCCTCAGATTTGACTAGAAATACTCACAAGCTATCATTGTTTCAAAGTGGTGCCATTTAAAGGATGGTACAGAGACACTTTCTTTCATATTTTGTTTGAATGTTAAAGATGTCAAATGGACAAAATCTACTAATCAATGGGAAACACAGGTGAACAGTAACTTATTCACATTACCACAGCTATGGTGAATTTGCGCCCCCTTGTGACTAAAAGTAAAACAAAACAATATTCCCTTTGAAAGAAAATGTAAAATGTGTTCTGTATAAAATGATCTGAGGAGTAGTGGCGTTAATGTTATAGAATGTATTGTACAGTTATACTTATGCATTCCATTGTCGATTTTGAGATGACCACAACTTTAAAAAAATAACATGATTATAGGCACTTTAGCCAATTATGTATATGCATTTAACCCAATCAGCTCAGTGGCCTTGCAGAGAGTGTCCGCCCGGAGATTGGGAGCTCGGAATTCAATCCCCCGGCCAGATCAAAGACTATTAAAAAAAAAAATCACACCCGCTCTTATCATGTAGATTTGCTCAAACACATGCAACGTAAATTGTCCATTCATTGTCAATGGCAATTCATGTTTGTGTCAGGACAAAAATCTACACACTAGGCCTATAGCTGAATATAGGGACCCAATAATGCCTCCATGCTTGGCACTCGGCATCAAGGGCCGGATTGGGGTCAAGTCTCTCTGGGGCTGGGACATACTAGCGTCATGTCCAGGCGCATTCATGAATCTAAAGGCTCATTCATAGTCTGGATTTTCGGTGGTGAGGTGACCAACGGAGCTGAAAGAACGTTGAACGGTGGTGAGTAAAAACAGAGAAGGACTGGGGCGGTGGCGGTGGTTTGCTCTTCACCACGGCTCGTGACGTCATGTTGTAGTTCGGTGGTCACCTCACCACCGAAAATCCAGACTATGAATGAGCCTTTACAACAATAGGATATAGTATAGGCTCCTGCCCTATGGGCAACATGGCTACTAACTGCTACTACTATCCTATCCATTAGTTTTGTACTACAATTAGTACAAAACTCAGCTGCCCATCTTAGCTACTCTCCATTGGTTACCCGTTAGTTTCAGAATTTATTTTAAATTTTTACTCAAAGCCCTGAATAGCCAGACTCCTAGCTATGTCTCCAACATGCAGAAACCCTACGCTCAGCTTGTCACTAAGGGCGGCAGGGCCTTTGCAACCCGGGCCCCCCACACTCTGGAATGCCCTACCTACTGACCTAAGATGTGCAACAAAAAAAAAATCAGTATCCACGTTTAAATCTCTCCTGAAAACCCACCTTTATTATGTTAAAGCTTTTTCTTAATTGTCACTTTTGTATTATGTATGTTTTGTATTTTTATGCCTGCTATTGCATGGATTGATCTTTTGTCGTAAAGCACTCTGTGACTTTGTCTAGAAATGTGCTATATAAATAAATTCATCATCATTAGTAGTGGGAAGTCATTCTCTGGTGCCCATGGGGACCAGCTCCAGATGCCATGCTTCATGCTGCACTGAGTAACAGCAGGAGACATGTCACTGAAATCTATAGAATTATGATTTTTTTATTAGAAATAACATTAGAATTCACATTACACACATTTCCAAAAGTTCGTTCCAAACAAATTATTTCTTAAAACTACTTCTTTAAACTAATCTAACTATTAAAATTAAAGTTTTTTTTTTTTTTTTTTGTAATTCAGACTGAACAACACCAATTGGGCACTTCTGGATCCATTTGTACACATTAAAGAATAACATTTTTGAATAATAAGACCAACAGAATGTTGGGGGACCACTGAACTCATTAGCCAGGGTTCGCTGCGTTCCGCGGATCTGAAAATGTCACGACTTTCGTGACATTTTCAGACCCGCGGAAAGCAGGCAGGAACCCAGGCTACTGAGCCCATGCTACTTAGTAGAACAGTAAACAGTAACGTGGCATTTATCGACAACCACACTCGTCCACCACCATGTCCTGGTAGTGTCTCAGCACCACGTTGTCGTTGTTGTCGTAGTAGAGCATGGAGATGGGCGAGAGGCGGACGGGCACGCAGCAGGGCTGCGGCGTGCCGTGCGGGTCCAGCGAGTGCACCAGCGTCTGCAGGATGGCGTGGTTGGTGCCGTTGAGGCTCTCGCTCAGCGGGAACGGGCACTCGCCGTGGCAGTAGTTGGCCATGTAGCCCTGCGGCGCGATGATCCAGTCCTGCCAGCCCACGTCCTTGAAGTCGATGTAGAGGCGCCGCGGCTTGCACACGTTGCTGGGCGTCACGGGGAGGTGGAGGAGGGCGGCGGCGCTTCGCCGCTGCCGGGAGCGGCACTGCTGGGGGTTGAGGGACACGGCCACGAGCGAGACGTGGATCTCCGGCAGGGCGAACGGCGACGTCGGCGGCTCCAGCGGAAGGGAGTTACCTGGGTTGACGTCGAAATTCAAAAAATGTATTTTTAAAATATATTGTTTTCTGAAAAACCTCATGTTTCTATATCAGTGGTTCTCAATATTTCATGTCAAGGACCCCAAAAATTATATGTAATATGCCACCGACCCCCATCTGAAAATATGTTGTTCCAAGGACCTCCCCAGAAGCAAAGATTTTAGTTAAAAAACTGAAACTCTGATATATTCAAAGATTTGAGGCACATTTCATGATTTTTCTAAAATAGCAGACCTACAAGTTCGGTGCCGTGCTATGAGCTTGTAGATCTGCTATTTTTCAATAAAGTATAATACAATGCTTAAAACATCAAAAGGGGTTCCCGCCCAAAATGGGTTAATCGCCGTTAAGAAATTAGTCGGTTAAACTTAACAGTTAATAACTACTCTGATAAATCGAAACGTCTCTGCTTTTGCATGTGATGCGACGGACAAGACAGTGCACTTTTCAATCGATAAGCTTATCAAAACATATCAATTAACTATTAATGCATTAAATCGATAATTCCCGTCTCTTACCTGGGTGAAACGGAAGGAGCTCCTCTGGGTTTGCGGCGCCGCCGTCGTGCGGAGGCTGCAACTCCAACAGCAGACCGTAGTTGCGGCCCGGCTTCCGCCAGCTCTCCGCCAGGGAGGTGAGGTCCAACGTGAGTGACGTGGACTCGGGCTGGAGCTGCACGGACTGCGCCAGGAGGAGCCTCCGGTTCACCTCGTGACTCGCTCCCCTCAGCGTGGCTCGGAGGACCTGGTAGAGGGACACGCCGAGGGCGCGGGGGGGCTCCAGGAAGGGGTGGTGAGGAGGGGAGTCCCACTGGAACTTGATCTCCAGCTGAGCCATGGAGAGCTGCTCCACGGCCTGGAGCACAGACACGTTGAAGAAGAGGTGTTTCTCCACGCAGCCCTGGCAGCTGCTTCCCCAGCCAGACACCAGCCTACCTGCACGACGTTATGGAGGAATACATGAGTCACTTTGATGAGAACATTTATAAATAATAGCCCACAGCAGTGTTGTTGAGACAAAACCCCTTATGGGCAGTTTAACCCATTTTCTGTACAGTTTTAAACATTATGTTATACTATACTATTGAAAAATAGCACAAGCTCATAGCGCGGCACAGAGTGCCACGCTATGAGCTTGTATTTTGTGTACTGTATTTTCAGATGTGGGTCAGCGGCCAATTACATATATTTTTGGGGGTCCTTGACATGAAAATGTTTGAGAATTTTTCAGAGAACTGTCATAATTTTGAAGACATTTGTAGAATCGTCCTCAGGTCTAAATGGGTTAACTTGGTATCATTGGAATTAACCACTTCAGTGGTATACTCCGTCATACAACAAATAGCTAAGATAGCCTGATAGAAACTCGCATAACATTCACAAGGCGATGCAATGCTATTTTTTCTATTTTTTGAACATTTGGAATTAATTACCATTTTTGAAATATTTCAGCCAATGACATCCTCCAAATTACGATGCCACAAGCTTGAATCAGTGGTTAATGTATTACATTCTCAAACCTTTTAACTTCAGGGATCATAGTTTGATATGAATTAACCCATTTAGGCCCGACGTCGAAATAAATAATAAAGTCTTCTGAAAGAATATATATTCAAAGATGTGTGCCGCATTTTCACGATTTTTCAAAAATAGCAGACCTACAAGCTCGTAGCGCGCCACTCGGTGGCACGCTACGAGTTTGTAGATCTGCTATTTTTCAATAGCTAAAGCATAACATAATGCTAACACCAAAAGGGGTTCCCGCCCAGAAGGAATTAAGCCACAAAACCCCGTTTGATACAAATGTTATCTCTATAACCAAACACAATCTACACTGTAACATCCTCAGTGTTTATCTCAGAGTTACAGACCTGCCAGGGTCAACTTGGTTCTACCAATCAATCATTTAGCTGGGGAGCCCCTGGAACTTCTCCAAGCGAGGACCCCTGGAGCTGGGGGGGTCCAACATTCAAGGACCCCTGGAGCTGGGGGTCCAACATTCAAGGACCCCTGGAGCTGGGGGGGGTCCAACATTCAAGGACCCTGGAGGCCCAAATACCTCATGTCGAGGTTTTTGGAAACCAGTTAGGACTATACAAACTAAGTATTTCTCTACCAGAGCTTGTATAATTGCGTAATTGTGTGTGTGTGTGTGTGTGTGTGTGTGTGTGTGTGTGTGTGTGTGTGTGTGTGTGTGTGTGTGTGTGTGTGTGTGTGTGTGTGTGTGTGTGTGTGTGTGTGTGTGTGTGTGTGTGTGTGTGTGTGTGTGTGTGAGAGACTATAGGCCCACATTGTTTAGGCCCCCTAATTATTACTATTACATTTCGGCCATTTGAAAACAGCCGATAAGACAAGCTCGCAATGCATCACAAATTTGGGACCAACTGAATCCATTCTCTTTGCATCAAATAATAATAGGCTTCTTGGTTAGAGTGGGTGACAATATTATCACACGAAAAGATGAAATTACATACCTAGGTTCCATCCTGGAGGCAAATCTTTCCCCCTGCCCTTAATTTTCCCTCTGGACAGCAATGTGCCCTTTTTAATTTAATTTATTTTGGTACAGTGTACACTGTACAGTATGTGGACCATGGTGACATTGATCAATTCTTGATAAAAAGCTTCCAATATATTATTTAGGCCCCAAAATCTATAAATCTCAGGGATAGTTCAGATTTTTTGAACTTAAGTTGTATGAAATACTTGCCATTAATATAGTGGTTGCAACTGTATTAATTGATTGCCCGAGTCCTGTGGTGGGAGTTCTGCTCTGGTTTTGGTTAAATATCAAGTAGTTCCGGTCATTTTGTGGGGGGCACTGGGGGCCACGCAGTAAAAGTAAATTAATCCATTTGTATTGTTGACCTATTTCTAAAATATTAGTGCAACTTCCGTTCTTTTTTTACCCCTCTATCACACAGAACTATGTTTTTTGTGTCCATATCACTACGCCCAAAAAATAGTTCCAAGTGATAGAGGGGTCAAAGTTGAACGAAAGTCGCGCTAATATTTTAGAAATAGGTCAACAATACAAATTACGTTCGTTTTGTGGATACATTTACTTTCACTGCGTGGCCCCAGTGCCCCCCACAAAATGACCGGAACTACTTAATATTGACCAAAACCAGAGCAGAACTCCCACCATGGGACTCGGGCAATCAATTAATACAGTTGCAACCACTATATTAATGGCAAGTATTTCATACAACTGAAGTTCAAAAAATCTAAACTATCCCTTCAAGGCAAGCGGGCGGTTCCAGGCGCTGCACAAGGTGCCCTTTTTTCACTTGAGCACCTGCCCCTCTAAATGTCTGTGCACGCCACTACCTGCACTGTGCATGTTTTCTTTTTCCCTTTTTAGTTTTTACCTCCTGATGATTTACTGTTTTTTGCGGCTATATAGAAGTGTATATTACTATATTTGTATCATACAAATATAGTATGTATACAAATTGTATGTCTCTAAATGTTATGATGAATTGAACAAGGGTCGTCCACTCACAGTTAAGTTTTTTGTATGAGTTGTGCTTGAAATTGTACTGTAATTCTGCAAACTGTTAATACTTCAATCAATCAATGATGAACTGAACACTGTGGACCTTCTTGTAAGTTAAGTGTAGTGCTTTATGGTGTGGTCCACTCAGTTTTTTGTATCGAGTATTTGAGTTGTGCTTGAAATGTACTGGATTTCTGCAAACTGTTAAATCAATGATGTCGTCCACAGTTAACAGTCTTGTATTGAGCAGTTGTGCTTGAAATGTAGGCTACTGTAATTCTGCAAACTGTTAATAAATACTTCAATCAAAACCACCAGAAGTTATTTCATCAACCACACAAACAAAGAGGCTATACTATTCTGACGAATCGAAAAAAACCTCTACGAGAGTCTAAATGTTTGGGCTAAGGCTATACCTTGATCTTGCACATATCGGATGATATTCCCCCGGACTCCATATTCAGACACCATGCACGCGTCGCTGTCTAGTCTGGCCTCGTTGTGGTCCTTCTTCTTCTCGGTGCTCCGTCCGAACATGCCCCACAGCACGGAGGGCACCCTCCGGGGGTGTCTGACTCTGGCGGCAGCCTTCGGCCGCCCGGAGAGACCCAGGGAATGTAGAAACAAGCGCTCTTGAGTCTTCAAGTCCTCCACGACACTCGAGACTGAGAGTGCACCACGGACGCTTACAAAGAATAATAATACGCACAGAAACAAACACATGCCTAAAAAAGACGACGCCATATTTAGCCTATTGCGTGAACTGTGCTCTTCTTCACAACCCGCCGCCAGGCCTCCAAGAGAGTAAAACAAATACTTCCAATTCCTGTGTTGACTAATTTTAAATCCCCCGCGTCCTTGTCGTCCACGCAGCTGAGCTGATTGATGATCGGAGCTGATAGGAAGACCTCCTATCAGTGGTGGGAGGGGGGAGGGGGGGCTCCCAGGTGACACAAATCTTATACTAATGAGTCTATTAAAAGCCTGTGGTTTTCAACCCTATGTTTTTCATTTCAAGGCTCCATAATTTGATTTGGTTTTTTGAGCCACGGACCACCATTTGATGAGATTTGATCAGACCCAAAACTAAAGAATATTTTGTTGTCGACTCGTTTGATAAGATTTTGTCCACAATTCCAAGCTTTTGGCAAACGTTAATCGAAATAACAATTCTTCTATGTAATTCTCTAATTGTGTAGACTTCTCATAAATGAAGTAATGCAGATGCATATGTTTAACAATAATGTAACTCTTGAGAGCGTAAAATGAAACCAAATGGACCCCTACGGGTCCTTCATTGTACACTCTCAAGAGTAAAAAAATATATAAGGGTCCATTTGGTTACCAACTCTCCCCTCATTTAGCTGGGGACCACCTGGAACCCCACTCAAGGACCACTGGTGGTCCCCGGACCACTGGTTGAAAACCACTATTCTAAGCGACTGAAGACTTGTAGATAATTGGCTGTTGTCACTATAATAAAATATGGGCCTTGAGAGCATAGCCTGCTTCCAACATGGCATAAGCAGCTATGTGTTCACTACAGTGAACTGTCTGATTGTCCAGTACTCCTGTTTCCTGCAGGTTCATCTTTCAGCACTCTTTCATTGTGTGTGTGTGTGTGTGTGTGTGTGTATGTGTGTGCGTGCGTGCGTGTGTCAAAGCACCATATATGTGCTGTTGTTTGAAGTTGAACATCATACTTGATAACGTGTTTGTTTCTGCTCCTGCTGGTTCTCTGATCAAAATAAGTCTTCAAGGACATTTTTGTCCTTCAATCATTCAATTGTTTGTTAAATGTTTTGTGGCGTCATAGATTGTGGATTGCTTGTGTGGGTCTGGAGTATCATGATACATATACATGTAGTGAAAATGGTGAGTTAACCCATTTTGGGCGGGAATCCCTTTTGGTGTTTTAAACATTATGTTATAATTTAGCTATTGAAAAATAGCAGATCTACAAGCTCATAGCGCACCACCGAGTGGCGCGCTACGAGCTTGTAGATCTGCTATTTTTGAAAAATCGAAGAACGACTGACATAGAAACATAGCTTTTTCAGAAAACTGTCAGGATGTAGAAGACATTTTTAGAATCTGATCTCAGGTCAAAATGGGTTTAATCTAACACTCAGGATTTATGAGGAAAAGGATCAGTCTTATCAACGAATGTTACACCTCTAAAAGGTTCTGGCATGTGGCATCAGTAAAATTGTGCGTGCGTGCGTGCGTGCGTGTGTCTGTATTACTAGCCTATACTGTATTTGTGAGGGCCAAATATTTGAGGAATGTCACATTGTGAGGAAGACAATTTCCCTGTTCCTCTTGAGATAAACGCTGTTGTTTTATGTTTTAGCCTTACACAATTAGGAAAATAATCCGGTTGCGGTTTATATGGGGTTGGGAATTTGGGATTATTAGACACTTCATGCTTAGGTTTATGGGATCGAGGTTAGTATTACAGTAGGCTATATGCCTCATTTATATATATTTACTTGTGTGCGCCAGTATTGTGCATAATTATGTAACATAGCAGATCTACAAGCTAGCTACGAAACAAGCTTGTATAGGTAACCTGGGTGGGAACCCCTTTTGGTGTTTTAACTAAGCATTTAGCTATTGAAAAATAGCAGATCTACAAGCTCATAGCGCGCCACCGAGTGGCGCGCTACGAGCTTGTAGGTCTGCTATTTTTGAAAAATCGTGAAAATGCGGCACAAATCTTTGAATATAATATATTCTTTCAGAAGACTTTTTTTTTGTCAGGCCTAAATGGGTAAAAAAAAAATCCCAAAACGTCGATGTCCTCACAAGTATGGTGATAATGCCCGTGTCTGTGTGCGTGCGTGTGTGTGTGTGTGTGTGCGTGTGTGCGTGCGTGCGTGCTTTGATTGAGTGTGAATCCTCTCACTGCAGCGTCCAGGTCTTATCAGCATGAGCTGGCTCTCAGATATGCAGAGGCCTTCATGGATGGTCTCTGCTCTGCAGCATGCATACGAGGCCATGGGCGCCTGGTACGCCGACCACACCGTAACCCCTGTTGCCAGGCAACCTGCTCGGAGGAACTCCTTTAACAATCCATCACTGTGTTCCGTCCATATCTGACTGCAGGGGTGTGTAAGGTATATATCCAAGTATATTTACTCAAGTATGCACTTAATCCATTTAGACCTGAGGACGATTCTACAAAATGTCCTGACGGTTTTCTGAAAAAACGCATGTTTCTATGTCAGTGGTTCTCAAACTATTTCATGTCAAGAACCCCCAGAATTATATGTAATTGGCCTCCGACCCCCATCTGAAAATATGTTGTTCCAGGGCAAAGCACCCAGCAGCAAAGATTTGAGTTAAAAACGCTCTGAAAGAATATATATATATATATTCAAAGATTTGAGGCACATTTTCACGATTTTTCAAAAATAGCAGACCTACAAGCTCATAGCGCGGCACTCGGTGCCGTGCTATGAGCTTGTAGATCTGCTATTTTTCAACAGCTAAAGCATAACATAGTGCTTAAAACACCAAAAGGGTTCCCGCCCAGAATGTACAATATCAAGGTAGGCCTATATATACCGTTACTTTATTTGAGTATTCCCATTTCTTCCAAAGCCGATGTGCAGGCTATTTTCAAAAGAAGCCAAATTATGAAATAGGTCTTAAGTGGTTAATAAACAATACTTATAGTCCAATGTAACATGATAGGTTATATGATTTGGAATTGGCATTCTGCATGAAGAACATTTTTACATTTGCTACCGTAAGTATATCTGAATAGTGAACTTCTTCCACAACTGCATATCTCAGTGGTTTTCAAACTTTTAGGACACGACCCCCCAAAATAATCATATTTGAACTGGGGACCCCCACCTTGACAAGCCTCACTCTTCCTTTTATTATTTGCCAATTTGGCCAATGTTTCACCATGCATTTATAGTATAGTTTGTAAATTACTTTTGTTGTAGTAGTAGTGGTCTTTTTCTTTTCTCTCTTTTTTTGGAGATATTAAAAAAAGCTCTTAGGCCTGGGCCATGGCTCAGTGGTCCAGGCACCTTGGCTGGTAATCCAGTCTGGCAGTGTGCCGCGGGTTCGACTCCCAATCCCGGCGGCCTTTACTGCATGTCTTCCCCCCATCTCTCTCCCCCATTTCCTGTCAGTCTACTGTCTGTCCCTCCATAAAAAATATAAAATAAAGGCGAAAGCAACAAAAAAACATTAAAAATTGTCACTTTACTGTCATCCGGGGGACCCCCCCAGAATCCCGTGGGGACCCAACCCACAGGTTGAGAACCGGTTCCTGCACCTCTGCACAGCAGCCCTCCATCAGCCTCCGACATGTACATGAAACACATATGGGTTGAGTTTACAGTATGTGAGGGGAAACAATGCATGCAATGTGTGTGTGTGTGTGTGTGTGTGTGTGTGTGTGTGTGTGTGTGCATGTCTGTGTGTTGCAGGTGGTGGGTACTGTAGTTAGTGTGTGAAGATGAAGTTTTATGAAGATGTGCTAAGATTCCCTCTGCCTGTGTGTGCACGCACGTGTGCGTGTGTGTGTGTGTGTGTGTGTGTGTGTGTGTGTGTGTGTGTGAATGCTTTGAGGCAGCTCCCTCATTCCTTTGGCTGCCAGCAGTATAAAGCACAGCAGAGCTCTCAGCACAGACAGAGTTTGGTCGGTACTGTTGGACTCTGTCTCTGTAGTGTTCTGTGTTGACTTCAAACATACAGTACAATATAACCAGGAACCCAGAGGATCTATTCTATGGCAAAGACAATATCCTGGTAAGCACAGGTTTGAGTGCGTGCGTGCGTGCATGCGTGTGCGTGCGTGCTTGCGTGGGTGGGTGCACGTATGCGTGTGCATGTGGGTGCTGTGCATGCAAGTGTGTGTGTGTGTAGGTAGTTCTATGAAGATGTCTCAATTGTCTTTTTCTTTCACTGTCTTTCTCTCTCTTTGCGTGTGAAAGGTGGTTTTATGAAGATGTCTTTCTCAAGACTTGCACTAAAAGATTCTCTCTCTCTCTGTCTCCTTCTCTCCCTCTGTGTGTGCGTGCGTGTGTGTGTGTGTTTGTGTGTGTGTGTGTGTGTGTGGCTGTGCGTGTGGCCGTGTGTGTGCCTGTGTGGCTGTGTGTGCATGTGTGTGGCTGTGTGTGTGGCTGTGTGTGTGGCTGTGTGTGTGGCTGTGTGTGGCTGTGTGTGCGGCTGTGTGTGTCTGTGTGTGTGGCTGTGTGTGTGTGTGGCTGTGTGTGGCTGCCCTCTTGGCTGTGTGTGGCTGTGTGTGGCTGCCCTCTTGGCTGTGTGTGTGGCTGTGTGTGGCTGCCCTATTGGCTGTGTGTGTGGCTGTGTGTGGCTGCCCTCTTGGCTGTGTGTGTGGCTGTGTGTGGCTGCCCTATTGGCTGTGTGTGTGGCTGTGTGTGGCTGCCCTCTTGGCTGTGTGTGTGGCTGTGTGTGGCTGCCCTATTGGCTGTGTGTGTGGCTGTGTGTGGCTGCCCTATTGGCTGTGTGTGTGGCTGTGTGTGGCTGCCCTATTGGCTGTGTGTGTGGCTGTGTGTGGCTGCCCTATTGGCTGTGTGTGTGGCTGTGTGTGTGTGTGGCTGTGTGTGGCTGTGTGTGTGGCTGTGTGCGGCTGTGTGTGTGGCTGTGTGTGTGGCTGTGTGTGTGTGGCTGTGTGTGTGTGTGTGGCTGTGTGTGGCTCTGTGTGGCTGTGTGTGTGGCTGTGTGTGTGTGTGTGTGTGTGTGTGGCTGGCTGTGTGTGGCTCTGTGTGTGTGTGGCTGTGTGTGGCTGCCCTCTTGGCTGTGTGTGTGTGTGTGGCTGTGTGTGGCTGTGTGTGGCTGTGTGTGTGGCTGTGTGTGTGTGTGTGTGTGTGTGGCTGGCTGTGTGTGGCTCTGTGTGGCTGTGTGTGTGTGTGGCTGTGTGTGGCTGCCCTCTTGGCTGTGTGTGTGGCTGTGTGTGTGGCTCCTGGCTGCCCTCTTGTCTTCCAGGCAGAGGTCATGCCTTTGGCTGAGCTGTTGCTGGACGTTGGCTGCGTGTACGCCATGGACCGCAGCAGCGGCGGCGGCCTCGCACCTGGTCCAGATGTCCCCGACCCCCCCTGCTGTGGTGATGGTCGTCCGGGGTGACGGACCAAGGCCTCTCCCCGACCCCGGGTCTGGCCATGAGCCAGAGCCGACACAACGCAGTGCAGATTCAACCTTCACTCACCCACACAGGTAAAATAAAATAAACACATATCTAACAAAGTTAAAAACAGTATAGGCTACAAATAAAATACTGGTAGGCTACAGTTAGTCTAAAGACCTTTTTTTTGCCGCAATGGGGGATTTTTCACCCCTGTGTCAATTATCTATAACGTGATCCTGGGCTCTACACACCCTCCGCCAACCTGGGGAGAGCAACGTACTTGAACTCATGCTTCCTTCATGCCTGAGTGTCCAAGTTGCTCCTTTACACCTGACAGGGGGGAGTTTCCCCGGCCGGACGTAGCGCGTGGAAAGGAACACGTTATTCCAACCAGTTCCTTTCCCCTCCATCAGGGGGAGGAACTGGAGGATTACTGCATGTTTTTGTGAGGGTACCCACCCTAGGGGACACGGGGAGAGCATGTGAGGGTACCTACCCTAGGGGACACGGGGAGAACATGCAAACTCCACACAGAAAGGCCCTTTCACCAACCCCGCCTCGGGTATGGGCACTGATGACGCGGAGGAGAGGACACGCCCCCAGCGGGAATCGAACCCACTGTGCCACCGTGGTCGCATTTACTATGAAAACGTGCATTTCCCGTCAGTGGGTTGGTTGGATGGTCATGCCTCGTGACATCACCAGGGATGGAGATCCCTGATGTCATCAATATTGGCCAGCAACTCTACACCTGACCTCAAACCCTTAGAACTCCATATATGGAGCTGACCTGTTCTGACATTCCATATGTTGATTCTTCCCCATCCATCCTACCTCTTCGATGTCTCCCTTTTGACTGATACCTGTCCATTTATACTCTAGACGGGCCCGCCCTAAAGTTATTAGTGCAGCTGCGTCCGGCAGCCGGTGAAAACCAGAGTTCTCAACAGGCCCGAAAATGAAGGCCCGGCCCTACCTGGGCCCTCATTAAACCCTGTACACTCAAGACACTGCCTCCGCTGCCACCCTTAGATCTCCATATATGGAGCTGACCTGTTCTGACATTCCATATATTGATCTGACCACATCAAACCCTGTACACTCAAGACACCCTCCATAATATATTATGGCCAGTACAGAATTCATTCCATATGTTGATCTGACCCCCCCATGCCAAAGCGCCAGCACTCGCCCTCAGGCGTCTTACTGGTTTATCTCGGTCATGATTTAACAAAACAGTTGAACATACCAAATAAAAGGGAACAAGATAACAATTGACCGAAAAGGTACTGTATATGGGCTGAAGCGAAAGCTCATTATGTCCACCTTATTATCTTATATCTTGAGATATAAAACAAAATCATATATATATATATATATATACACCTGTACATTGTATACAATTTTGCTTGGTGGTTGTTCGTATATAGCACACATTAGACACAATAATCTACAAAAAGAGAAGATACAAATTTTGTCTTTGTCTCTCTCTGTTCCTGATGTGGCTATTGACCTTTGAGACCCAAAGTGCACTTTATATTGAATCATAATATATGAACGGTCTGTTTGTTTGATGCTTATATTTTCTAAAATATCTGCTTGCAGAAATCCCACAGTGGTTTTGGCACAGACGCCCGAGGCAGCTACAGAGTCCCCGTCAGCGGTCAACAACACCCCTACTGCACCTGCAACGAACGCTACTCCATCCACACCCTCTCCTCCACCTCCAGCAGAGGCCCAAACGACCGTGGCGAGTAGCCCGTCTTCGATCCCCTCAGGAGCATTACCAACGCCAACGCCACCGCCGCCCCCAACTGCCCCAACGCCTTCCACCCCCACCACAACGCAGCCCGACGAATCCTCTTCTCCGACGCTCCTTCCGCCCGCGGCAAACGAAACCGCTCCGGTACCGAGCTCTGCGCCTCCCGCGTCGGCGGGCAAACCTACGGTCAAAACACAGGCGCGTTCGAGCACGGTGAAGGAGGAGGAGCCACCACTGTGCGACATTGACCCCTGCGTGCACCTCCAGCAGCCCTGCCCGGAGCTCAAAGAGGCCAAGGGGTGGAGCTGCACGTGTCCCGGCGCACGTTCCGGTGGCCCCTCCACGGCGCCCGGGCCCGTCGTGGCCCTCGAGGTCACGAGGGTGTGGCCGAGGGCGGCCGGCGTCCGCTGGTGCGCCCCGTACTCCACCCTGACCTCCTTCCTGGTGTGGGTGCTGCGACAACAGGACGGGAGCGTCGCCGTCAGCAACGCCAGCGTGAGCTCCCGGGCCAGGCGGACCGACGTGTTCGGCCTGGAGGCGGGACACGCCTATATTTTGTGCGTGAGCGCGCGGAACGGCGCTTCCGCGGCGTCTCACGCGCGCTGCGTGCCCGTGGCCACGCCCCGGGACGGCGAGGCCATCGCGCTGTACGTCCTGGCGGGAGGCTGCGCGGCCCTGCTGCTGACGGCCGCCGTGCTGAGCGTCTGTCTGCACCGGCAGTGCGAGAGGGGGCGGGCGGCGAGCGGCGGCGCCCCCCCGGCGGCACTCCTCAACAACCCCACCGCCGCCGCGCAAATGGCGCTCCACGTCGAGCCGCGGCTCGCCAGTCTGGT
This sequence comes from Electrona antarctica, assembly GCF_951216825.1. Taxonomy (NCBI): domain Eukaryota; kingdom Metazoa; phylum Chordata; class Actinopteri; order Myctophiformes; family Myctophidae; genus Electrona; species Electrona antarctica. Next base: position 704 of record NW_027638008.1, on the reverse strand, counting down.
GTCCATCGCCAACCCGGCGTACGCGCATCCCGAGGAGCGTGCGCCCTGCACCGGCGTCAACGCGTACCAACACACACACGGCAGAGAACAGACCAACGCGCACCACACGCAGCCCAAGAAATCCACCAACGTCAACAGGAAATAAAAGAAAGGACGTGGACCGTCGTCACTTTGTATTATGATGGGAAGTTATCATATTATCGTGTAATAATTACACGGCCAAACCTTGTTGGCCATGCACCCCGTTACCTCCCGACCTAGCTGATGCACCCCCCCCCCCCCCCCACATGGAAATATAAATTGCATAAGCTATATAGAGACATATATTTCCTTTTTTATCCATATGCACATTATATGAACCTGAATATGGCATAATATATGCAGCATAGGCTATATTCTGCATCACTTGCCATATATTGGCATAATATGTTAATATATTTCGAATAAAACCATAGCACCACCATTAGACTTTATGTTGCGCACCCCCTAGAAGGCGCTCGCACACCACAAGGGGTGCACGCACCACAGCACCCCCTAGAAGGCGCTCGCACACCACAAGGGGTGCACGCACCACAGCACCCCCTAGAAGGCGCTCGCACACCACAAGGGGTGCACGCACCACAGCACCCCCTAGAAGGCGCTCGCGCACCACAAGGGGTGCACGCACCACAGTTTGGGAACCACCAAATACATGTATCTAGCAG
>NW_027638009.1:0-25990 GCF_951216825.1 Electrona antarctica | reverse complement strand
AGAAGATATATACGTGATGTCAAACTGTCCGTTTTGTTTTTGTGTTTTTGTGTTTCTCTAGTCTGTTTTATTGTACTGTGCTTTTAATTGATATACCTTTCTAGTTTGTCTCACTTCATCTGTATACATTTACGATTCATCTTCATGTGAAAACGTAAAAAAAATGAATAAAAAATGTTATTTAAAAAAATCCCACCCGTGTGAACTGAGTGGTGTAAGGTTTTATATAGCATGATCAGCTGTGGTCTGACGTAATGTCTGACGTAATGAAATCACACCCGGGTGAACTGAGTGACCACTTTCCTAGATCTAGGCTATTGAGTTAGATCTTTGGCTAGCTAGGGTCGTCTTCTGATGTGATGATTTGTGACCATGAAGTTGATTCAGCTGGAGTTTTTGTCCGATGTGAGGTATTATATAAGGTAAGGTATTATATACCCTGATCAGCTCTGATCTGACGTAATGAAATCACACCTGGATGTGATTTCACAACTGGCTTTTTTTGCGCAGAGAAAATGACCACGGTTGCTACGGTCATCCAGTTCACCCGGGTGTGATTTAATTACGTCAGAAATTATTTTGAACATAGCAACCATGGTCATTTTTTTATGCACACAAAAGCCAGTTGTAGGAGTGGTTTACACCACTCAAAAATATATATATGACAAATCGTTTTAAGCATGTTTTGGTTCCATATCATACTGTATATTTGTGATATATTAAAATATATTCCCAAATGGAAATGCATGTATGTGTCATTCAGTCTGACCAGAAGAAGAGGCATGAGGGATAAAACATATCCCCACCACGGGGCGGGGCCATATAAATTAGTGACCAGAAGGGATATCAGGCCTGGGCCATGGCTCAGCGGTCCAGGCACCTTGGCTGGTAATCCAGTGTGCCGCGGGTTCGACTCCCGACGGCCTTTACTGCATGTCTTCCCCCCCATCTCTCTCCCCATTTCCTGTCAGCCTACTGTCTGTCCCTTCATAAAAAATATAATGTGTTTTTTTAGAAAAATGTTAGGATTTAGAAGACATTGTTTTTAATCGATCTCAGTCCAAAACGGGTTAATTCTACAACTGTCTGGCATCGCTTGTTTTTCCTTGGCTTTTTGTTTATAACATACTTGCTCTGCAGGAGGCATCGTCTTCATGGGAGATTATATGAGAAGATATATACGTGATGTCAAACTGTCCGTTTTGTTTTTGTGTTTTTGTGTTTTTCTAGTCTGTTTTATTGTACTGGGCTTTTAATTTATATACCTTTCTAGTTTGTCTCACTTTAAAGGCCGATCCCGACGGCATGTCTTCCCCCCCCATCTCTCTCCACATTTCCTGTCAGCCTACTGTCTAAAAAATATAAAATAAAGGCGAAAGCCACAAAAAATAGAAGGGATATCAGAAGCAGAGGCATGGATTCCCCCCAAGAACAAGAACAGGGACGTGCAGAGAGTGTTAGAAGGGCAGGAGGGCACTTTTGGACAAAAAATAGCGAAAATAGCAGATCTACAAGCTCACAACGCGTCGCAGCGCGACGCGTTGAGAGCTTGTAGATCAGCTATTTTCGGGGCGCAACCCAGCACTCTTTAGCTAGTGGAGATGTGGTGTAACGACATTGGATTTCTAAACAAATTTGTTCAACGCAAAATACTGTGTTCAAGTTCAGGAGACTTCGGGGGGAAAAAAGCAATTCTCCTGAATGCTGCCTTCCGACATGGCATGGAAAGGAGAGGCATTTTGCATTTCTTTCACCATGTAGTAAACGCTATAGCTATACATTCGTGGTCTGGAAAGGTGCAGTTGTTCTACATACATGGTAAAAGGGGCAGGGGCTGAAGCCCCCTTCGATGTCTGTGTGTGCACGTCTCTGCGTGCGTGGCCCTGAAGAAGAGTTCAAGAAGAGTCCCTGAAGAAGAGTTTAATATACGCCATAGCAGCCAAATAATAGACAGGCGGTAACGCAAGCGTATATAGGGGGGTTTGGGCCAGAGCCCAGAGAGAGAGCATCAAAACAGCTGTATAATGAAAACCAGAGACACACATGCATGCGGATGCGGTGGAGGGAGGGAGAGAGAGATATAGCGATGCTTTGACTTTATACTTTGTCGTACGACGTACAGGAGTCACTCGCTGAACATAGCTGTGCGTTGTTGTGAGATTGTAGGATCTGATATTTTCAGATTCAAGTGGGGTCACCGACTGTCGGATGATGGGAGTATAACCTTATAGCATGGACCTGAAAACGGTGTCACACGGTGTTGTTTTTGGCAGCACATTTAGATTTTAGTTTTAGTCATAGTCTCTTCAATGGTTTTCACTTAGTTTTAGTCACATTTTAGTCTAGTGTTAGTCTAGTTTTAGTCGACTAAATCTACAGGTGATTTAGTCGACTAAAATGTGTTTTGGGGGGCCTTGATGCCGTCGTAATGACTGATTTTACACTTGCTGAAAATAGCCAGTCTACAAGCTCACAACGCGCCGCAGCGCGACGCGTTGTGAGCTTGTAGATCTGCTATTTTCAGCATGCAACCAAGTGTAAAATGACTTATACTGGATCTCTTGTCCACTAGTCCCTTCCTAGCATTTTAGTCTAGTTTTTTATTTGACGAAATCGTCAGTGAAAAAAGGTAGTCGACGAACATTTTTCGTCTTAGTTTTAGTCGACGAAAACAACCCCCGCAGGGAGTGCAGTGCCCGGTATCGAGTCAGTCGGACCCCACGGTTCTCCAGAACCACCATAAAAGGCTCTGCATGCTCAGGCTCTGCCAGTGCGGGCCTATAATCAGCCTAAATCCCCTCATACCTATGCAATTTCCAGCCTCTGCCTCAGCCAATTGATTGCCATGGCAACCCCACACCTGACAATACAGAAACGTCATGGTAGCATTAAAAATTAAATACAAAAAAAAAAAACCCCTACCTATTCCATTTCTCCCCCACTATTTCCCATTCCAAGTGCATTCGTCTTATATGTAACGCCAGCTCTCCGCTATTCCAAAGCCCCCTCAGGTATACTGTCCATATACTATATATATATATGTATATATGTATATTTGTAACTATTTTCAGCAATACATCATATTTTTTTCCGGTGGGTAGCTCTCACGTTAAAAAAAAGTGTGCGGGCACTCCTGATGACAGTCCATTTCTGATGGTTTACACACTTACAAGAAATGGACTGTTTTTACTCTTGGCCCTGCCTACTCTGGTATAGTTTTTTATTTCCTTTTTTCCAACTTCTCTTTCTTCTTCTCTCTCTCTCTCTCCCCCTTCTTCTCCTTCTCCTTCTCCTCCTCCTCCTCCTCCTCCTCTCCTTCCTCTCTCTCTCTCTCTCTCTCTCTCTCTCTCTCTCTCTCTCTCTCTCTCTCTCTCTCTCTCTCTCTCTCTCTCTCTCTCTCTCTCTCTCTCTCTCTCTCTCTCTCTCTCACTCCCCACTATTTGGTCTGCCTATGATAGTATGATAGGTTTTTTTTCTCCCTCAGAGCTCTACCAGAGCAACAACACATTCCTGTTCACATTCCAGCCTCAGGAAAAACAGTGTCCAGAACATAATAAAAGGCCAAGCACGTCATTTGTTTTTAAACCCACTTTGCTCACTGGAACAAAGCTGGTCTGAGGGGTGGGATTGTGTGAATGTGTTTGTGTGTATTTGCGCGCGTGTGTGTATTCGCGCGTGCGTGTGTGTGTGTGTGTGTTAGCGTCTGTCTGTCTGTCTGTCTGTCTGTGTGTCTGTGTATGTGTGTGTGTGTGTGTGTGTGTGTGTGTGTGTGCGCGCACACACTTTTCGTTTTCATATTGCAAGTCAGTCAGGTAGAGATCTGATGTATTTGATGTACAGAGTGAAGGGCTGTGCTGCTGTGATTATCGCTGCATGTTTGTGTGGGTGAGCCGAGAGAGAGAGAGAGAGAGAGAGAGAGAGAGAGAGAGAGAGAGAGAGAGAGAGAGAGAGAGAGAGAGAGAGGTGAGGTGCTTGTGTTTATATACAAATGTGATCTTCGGTGCATTTTGAGAGAGGGGGTGAGTGTTTTCTGTTTTTCTCTGTGGTGGGGAACCGATGATGATGATGATGAGTCCATCTACCCGACCACCACCACCACAACCACCATCATCATCACAAATTAACACAGAAAAACAAAATCCAACATAGTAAAAAACTAATTCTGAGGGAGGTGCATTCAGAGATTTCAGGCGCACTCGCGCACACGCACACACGCACACGCACACACACACACACACACACACACCCCCTCGTGTGAATTCACAGACGTATACAGTATCGGAGCCCCACCACACGCGGACAAACACAGCAATGCTGGAGGCAGCAGTGACAGTAAAACAAACGAGTGTGTGTGTCTGTCCTCTGTCTGCCATCATTGACATATTGACCAGCGTGGGCTGCTGTTGTTCATCTCCGTTTATAGGTCACAGTGACAGGGAAAATAAATCCCCCAGGTACACCGTGACCTTGTTTGTCTATACCTTTACTATACCTGCATTCTCAGGTATCTCTGGCTCTTAAACACATGCGCAGGTCAACGACAGAGAGAGAGAGAGAGAGAGAGAGAGAGAGAGAGGTGAGGTGCTTGTGTTTATATACAAATGTGATCTTCGGTGCATTTTGAGAGAGGGGGTGAGTGTTTTCTGTTTTTCTCTGTGTTGGGGAACCAATGATGATGATGATGATGAGAACATCATCGTCACAAATTAACACAAAAAAACAAAATCCAACATAGCAAAAAACTAATTCTGAGCGAGGTGCATTCAGAGATTTCAGACACACGTGCGTGCGCGCGCGCGCACGCACGCACGCACGCACGCACACACACACACACACACACACACACACACACACACACACACACACACACACACACACACACACACACACACACACACACACACACACACACACACACACACACACACACACACACACACACACACACACACAGATCTGCTATTTTTCAATAGCTAAAAGTATAAGCCAACCCAGAATGGGTTAAACACGTGCGCAGGTCAACGGCAGCCCAACCCCCCCCCCCCCCCCCCCCCCCCACACACACACACACACACACACACACACATGCTGTAGAACACACAATGATTATCGTTTGAGCAGCTGATAAGGGGAGCGGAGTTAGGACACTTTGGCACTAAATTCGAGTCGGCACTTGTGTTTGTTGTGGAGATGGCCTTTTGGATTGACGCAAACACTCACGTACACCAAACACCAAACACTGTAACCTTGGATCATTCTCCATGCAAACAACAGTCTGGACCCTGACAGAGGTAGTGCGTGAGTGAAGGTCAAAGACATTTTCATGTTTTTTTTTTATGTTTGTTTTTTGTTGTTTTTACATGCTTACATGCTAGTGTCCTTGGTCAGAAGGTCAGCGGGCTATATTTGCACACAGAATAACTCTTCAATTTATTTAGAGAAGAGACACCGCTGATGTCATGGATATACGCCATGTGACACACTTTCACGGACGCTTTCGTGGGAGGCAAAGCTGGCGCTGGAAGCTCCATGAAGACATGGCGGTGAACGGAGCCGGCTGGACCAGCTCCTGAACAAACACTGTTTATGAACGATTTACAACCTTTGTCATATAATCGGATCAGGAGTATAAAAGAAGACAAATATATATCACAGGTTGTTTTCTAATCGCTTGCTTTTCGATGTGCTCAGTCAGTACATCATTTTATTTGAGGATCTAAAACAGCGGCAGGTATATCGTTTCTGTACTCAGAGGTATATTTCGCGAGGCTTGGCTGCCGGACGGTGAAACGGCGGACATGTCTTGCTCTTGTTCTTTAGATACATTTAGTGGGCAGTTGTTCTCAATCTTTTACAATTCAAGGACCCCCAAAACCCTGGGAGCAGGGTTGTCCCGATCCTATCACGTGATCGGGAAATCGGGACCGATCACATCCTTTTCAAATGATCGGAATCAGATCTGGAGCAAAAAAACGTGATCCCTAGTATCAATATGATATCCACATCATGATATTAGACTGGATATTGTCTGTGATTTTGTATATTGTACTATTGTGATTATGGCATATAGTGTTCTATAAAACATATAAATATCAGATCGAGGAAAATCGTTATCGGCACATACTCAAAATCAAATGATCTGAATCGGATCAGAGCAAATAAAAATGTATCTGGACATCCCTATACCTGAGAGTGTACAAACGGAACCAAAGGTCCATTTAGTTCCATTTGTACACTCCATTTGAAAAGAGTTTGTGGTATATAGGGACCCTCATAAGGGACACATTTGTCCACATTTTCTTGAGAGCCAATAAGGGCCCCTGGGGGCCACCCACGGCTCCCCAATGGCTAATTTGTCCCTGCATGGCCCGTGTTAAGTGGTCAGGTGGACATGCTTTCGAGAAGAACCACTAGAGCTAACGGAGACACGGAGATCTTCCCGAGCGGCCGATCCATATAGCGCTATATAGGATGCTAACCTCATCCTGTCTTCCTTCCTTCCTGTGTGTGTGTGTCTGCCTGCCTGCCGGACCCCCCCCACACCCACCCACCCCCAGCACCGCTCCACTCCGCTCCCATCAGCTCCTCAGGAAGCTAATAATCTTCTTCCTCTATCTGACACAGGACGTGCCGGCCGGCTAAGTGGAGCTTGAGCACGTGTGTATTGTGTGCAGCGTGTGTGCGTGTGTACGTGTGCGCGCGTGCGTGTGTGTGTGTGCGTGTGTGTGTGTGTGTACTGCTCGTGTGGGATGACTGTTCAGCCATAACGGAACTCATAAAGACTTCCGCTGATAAGTATCAGTGTAGACAGAGGGAGTGGGAAGGAAACATAGCCACAGGGTACACACACACACAGTCACACACACACACGCACACACATATACGCACACACGCACACAACACTGGGCCAGCACTGCCTGCATGTCCACCCACGCCCGAGCAAAGCCGCTCGCGGTGGGACAGTGGCGTGCACAGACATTTAGAGGGGCAGGTGCTTAAAAGGGGCACCTTGTGCAGCGCGTGGAACCGGCCGGTTGCCTTATAATAGTGTGAGATTTATAGATTTTGGGGCATAAATAATATATTAGAAGCTTTTTTTTATCAGGAATTGATCAATGTCACCAAAAGGGGCACATTGCTGTCCAGAGGGCATGGGTGCTCTATAGCACCACCTGGTGTCTATCTGTGCACGCCACTGGGCTGCATGGGAGACTATGTGCACGTGCACACGCACACACTACAAACTAGGGGTGTAACGATATAGTAACTGCATCGAAAAATCGATTTTAATTTGAAGAATCGAAGTACGAATCGAAATGAAAACAGGAACATTGACTATGTATCGTATCGTAACGTTTTGCAATGGAAATAATCGGTATCGAATCGTTTTGCTAATCGATTGTATCAATACTACATTTTTGTGTGTGGTGATTAGCAATTTTTAGAAGAAAAATTAAAAAGGGGGGTTCAATTACAGTTTTAAATAGTTACTGTATCAATTACAAATCATTGAATCGTATCGTATCGCCATAATGAACCAATATCGTCCACGTATCATATCGTCGACCATGTATCGTGATACGTATCGTATCGCTGTTAAAACTCATTTTGGGCGGGAACCCCTTTTGGTGTTAGCATTATGTTATGCTTTAGCTATTGAAAAACAGCAGATCTACAAGCTCATAGCGCGTCACCGAGTGGCGCGCTACGAGCTTGTAGGTCTGCTATTTTTGAAAAATCGAAGAACGACTGACATAGAAACATAGCTTTTTCAGAAAACTGTCAGGATGTAGAAGACATTTTTAGAATCTGATCTCAGGTCAAGATGGGTTAAAATGTATCGTCACACCCCTACTACACACACAGCACAGCAGCTGAATGTCGCTAAATGTCAGTCAGTTGTTTGTCTGTTGTAAGCCTCTGCTTTTCACTGTAGCAACATGCAAATTCCGTTGACATAGCCGTGTATACGTGTGTGCGCTCGCTGCGTAATGGCGCTGCGTGTGCAAACAATGGAGGGGGAAAGAAATGAACTCAGTGAACGTCACGCCAGTCGCCAACTCACCACTATAGTCACATGAAACTGCACGCACGCACGCACGCACGCACGCACGCACGCACGCACGCACGCACGCACGCACGCACGCACGCACGGACACGCACACGCACACGCACACACACACACACACACACAGGGTGGGCTTTTATTGCCAAAATATTCCTCAGGCGTTTGTTGGTCCATTTACGATTTTACAGTTTACACACACACGCGCGCACACACACACACGCACACGCACGCACGCGCACACACAGAGTGTCTTGTTAGGTATGATGAGAATTCCGCATATTACACAAACAGTGTTTAACACATAACTCCCATTACAGTGTTCCATTTCATGTTCTTACGCTACTGTGTGGACAGAGCAAAGGGCTAATTTATCCATGAATTACGCAACCATGCAGTGTGTCTACTGGGGACATGCTCTGGACCAGCAGCATGGAGGACAACCATGCAGTGTGTCTACTGGGGACATGCTCTGGACCAGCAGCATGGAGGACAACCATGCAGTGTGTCTGGGGACATGCTCTGGACCAGCAGCATGGAGGACAACCATGCAGTGTGTCTACTGGGGACATGCTCTGGACCAGCAGCATGGAGGACAACCATGCAGTGTGTCTACTGGGGACATGCTCTGGACCAGCAGCATGGAGGACAACCATGCAGTGTGTCTGGGGACATGCACTGGACCAGCAGCATGGAGGACAACCATGCAGTGTGTCTGGGGACATGCTCTGGACCAGCAGCATGGAGGACAACCATGCAGTGTGTCTGGGGACATGCTCTGGACATGCAGCATGGAGGACAACCATGCAGTGTGTCTACTGGGGACATGCTCTGGACCAGCAGCATGGAGGACAACCATGCAGTGTGTCTACTGGGGACATGCTCTGGACCAGCAGCATGGAGGACAACCATGCAGTGTGTCTGGGGACATGCTCTGGACCAGCAGCATGGAGGACAACCATGCAGTGTGTCTGGGGACATGCTCTGGACATGCAGTGTGTCTACTGGGGACATGCTCTGGACCAGCAGCATGGAGGACAACCATGCAGTGTGTCTACTGGGGACATGCTCTGGACCAGCAGCATGGAGGACAACCATGCAATGTGTCTGGGGACATGCACTGGACAAGCAGCATGGAGGACAACCCATGCAGTGTGTCTGGGGACATGCTCTGGACCAGCAGCATGGAGGACAACCATGCAGTGTGTCTGGGGACATGCTCTGGACCAGCAGCATGGAGGACAACCATGCAGTGTGTCTGGGGACATGCACTGGACCAGCAGCATGGAGGACAACCATGCAGTGTGTCTGGGGACATGCACTGGACCAGCAGCATGGAGGACAACCATGCAGTGTGTCTGGGGACATGCACTGGACCAGCAGCATGGAGGACAACCATGCAGTGGGGACATGCACTGGACCAGCTTGGTCCGGAGGCCCTGATGGACCGCTATATGAGGTAAGCTGCTCTGAACAAACCCTGAAATCAGTTACAAAAGGTCAAGGTCAAGGTCACGGCCAAGTGTATTTATATGTCCCAAGCTGGGCAATTCGTTTTACAGCAGATAATAAAAGCTCTAATAGACACAGTACAGTAAAACATACAACGACAACAACAACAACAACAACAACAGACATACAGATACATTATCACAAGATACAGATTATTACCTTTAAATATAAAGTGCAACAAGAGCCAAAAGTGCACCAAGTGTAACTACATCTCTCCTCACCACCCACCCCTGAAACTATACACGGCAGCTACCTCCTCTTGCTTCCCCCATTGATGGCCCGGATGGAGGTAGCTATAAAAGAGAATTTGTACCTGTTATTTTTAGTAACAGGGGTCTTGAACCACTGGCTGGAAGGCAGTAATGCATATTCAGTAGTAATGAATTTGTACCTGTTATTTTTAGTAACCAGTAATGCATATTCCCGGTAATGCATATTACCTGACAGCTCCCACCCCCTAAACCGGGAATATGCATTACTTACTGCCTTCCGGCCAGTGGTTAAATAAAGACCCCTGTTACTAAAAATAACAAATAAAACGTTGCGGTTGTGACGGCTATAAGTGTGAACCCTCACGCAGGATACATGCGTGGGGTCAAAGTTTAACAACCCACCAATAAACCGACAGTTCTTACAACCTACACAAGCTTTTATATGGCCCACTATCAAACCGGCACTCTGTTAAGACTTGAAGGACTAATAAAATGTCTCATTAATGACTGTCGACTACACGGTCAAATATTGTGTTAATTTATCTATCTGTTTTACAATTAAAACTTATACAGCAGTGCTCTTATCCTGCCTCTTGACCGGGGACATTCACCTATATGAAAAGAAATCAAAGGGAAAGCCGCTCTACGTCGTCGACCCCACCCCCATTGTTGGGGTCGACCCCAACCTGTTGCCTATACATCTTCTAACCTTATACCTTCCATTTCCATTCCTTTCTCGGTAACACAGCGAGTAAGAAAAATCACACCCGTGTGAAGTGAGGGGTGCTCTAATCATCGTACATCATCATGGTGTAAAACAGACACTGTGCCTTTTTTGCTCAGACATGACGTCAAATTATCCATTCATTGTTAATGGGAGTTTAATGTTTGTGAAGGACAAAGATTGTGGACATACAGTAAAAGCTGGATATAGGAAGCCCTTAAAAAAAAGAGTATCATATACATTTAGTTCAGAAAGGTGTAATTCAAGCTTATAACACCTTAATTGCCCGGGGTTATTTAATCCATTACATTATAACGCCCAGTCGATTTATAAACATGGACCACTTTTACCGACGGACCGGATGTTGTTGTGAATGTGTGTGTAGCAGCTAACAACAGCCACGCCACTTTAAAGTCGATCGACAACAACGGGAGGTAAAAATAAATCTATCACGACTAGCGACTGGACAGCGGAGGGCCGTCTAACACAGGATCTTTTTTCATAATTAGACGGGATGTTTTAGATCACGAGTTATTAATGTTTTAAGATTTTCATTGCCGTCGGCTAAACAGGGGAGGGATATTTTCGATGATGTCTCACTCTTGCGCAACATCGAGGATTGCACAACAGGCTGTGGAGTGATGCGATCCGTTTTCATATGAATAAACTTCGTCTTTTGGACAATACTTTGTCCTGGGCGTCGGGCGTTACTAATAGAAAGGATGGGGGTGTTAATAGTGCGAGAAGAGGGTGCGGGGGGGCTAGCGTTTTCCCTGTTTCGCCCTACTTCCGATCAGTTCCTTCATGTATCTGATTGTTCGGGAAAGGAGCTTTGTTACACTCCATGTGTAGCTGAACACAATTTTCCATATTAGGAGATCAATAGTCATCGGCTTCCTGGATTGGCCGACCCCGACTCATGGGCTCTTGCCGATTGGTCAAAGCTTTGCGTGACATTTGCACCACTGAACCAATAAGAGATGGCGAGCGCAGCAGAAGGACTGCATTGTGTTCCAGAGATAGAGACGTGATAAATCCAACCTGATCTACGCTGTGAGAAATGTTCTGCTGGACACTACATCAGGATGGAGCTCCAAAGCTTTACCGCAACAAGGCTGTTGCATTCGGACGCCACGTTTACTCATTCGGTGGAAACGCTAACGACAAGCAGATTGAGGTGAACGTCTTCAACACAGTGTCTTTGTGCTGGAGGAAGTTGACCCCCGTGGCCCCTGGAACAGGAGAACCTCATCTTGAGGTTCCCTCCAGGCGTGAGGGCCACACAGCTGTGCTGATAGAATATACCGTCTACCTCTGGGGAGGGAGGACTAACCCATGTTACTGCAACGTTCTTTATGCATTTGATGTCGACGCCCACACATGGTTCAAACCACAGGTTTCTGGGACTATTCCAGAGGGGAGGAGCAACCACTCAGCCTGTGTCTTGGGGAAGGTTATGTTTATTCACGGAGGACGCACCCAGACTGTATTCACTAATGACATCTACAAGTTGGACACCACCTCAATGGTCTGGTCTCTAATTAACCCCGGAGGAACTCTTAGTCCACCTCCTGTGTCAGGGCATCACTCTGCCACCATCATCGGGACAAAGATGTTTGTATTTGGGGGAGGCGTGAGGGGGTGGTGGGACAACGTGTACAAGAACAACATCAGAGTGTTTGACACAGAGACCAACCATTGGATGAGCACACCTTCTACACAGAATCTTCCAGGAAGACGCTATGCTCATTCAGCCTTTACCTACAATGGAGAGCTGTACATATTTGGTGGCTACAGTAACAATAACCAGGCCTTCAATGATCTGTGGAAATTTAATCCAGAGACCTTTTCTTGGAAGAGGGTCGAGCCAAAGGGGAAAGGCCCGTCTCCGACGTATAACATGTGCTGTTGCATGGTGGGAGATCATGTCATGCTCTTTGGAGGACACACAACACCCGATGGCCTGTATGTCTTAGACTTCAGTCCTAGCCTCAAGACTTTATGCAAACTAGCGGTTGGTCAGTACGGGCTGGCGCAGTCAGAACTCCCACACAACATCAGGTGGGAACTGGCAGCCATGACTAGCAGCAGAAAATGAAATGGAAAAACTGCAACCACAGTGAAAAGAGTGAAAAGAATGACCATCTATTGTCATAGAACGATCAGATTGATTCAGTGTGTAAGAAAACAAAGCAAAGAATCTACTTCCTTCGCCGTATTATGAGTGTTCTTCAGTACTGTAGTACCACCTGGTATGGATGTTTGTCTACAGCCCTAAAGTCACAACTGCTGCAACAACTGAACATTTGTTCAAAGATTGTTGGACAACAACTTCAGAAGCTTTATACATCCACGTATGATAACAGCATCCTAAGGTTAGCAAGGAATATCACCTCTAATACTAAGCATGTGTTGTATGGAGAATATAGGTTGCTACCTTCAGGAAGGAGATATGGTGTACCAGCATACAATAAAGTCAGACTAAAGAGGTCCTTTGTCCACCAGTCGACCTTGAGGCTTAATCAGGAGTTGTAGTAGCCATGGGGTAATCTAGGCGGTGGATATTGCTCTTGTCTTCATGTCTTTATGTATGTAAATCGTCTTGTTCTTTGTGTTATGTCAAACACAAAGAACGACAGAAACGACAGAAACAGGCATGGTGGTGGCGTGTGTATGTATATTCACAAAGACACTGAATATGTTACTCGTACTGACTTACAGCATGATGAAATTGAAACTGTGTGGGTTGAATTAATTTTCAAAAAAGCTAAATCAGTATTAGTGGGCACCGTCTACAGACCGCCTGACCAACATGGGTTCTATGATATACTTGAGGGGTGCTTAGCTGAGGAGGAATGTGTAGAGAAAATCCTGATTGGCGACTACAATACAGACATGCAACGAAAGGAAGCACCTGTGTTTAAGTCATTCAGTAAGTTCTGTGATCTACATAGTGTCAGTCAGCTAATTACCCAACCCACTAGAGTGTGTGATTCTACTCAAACTGTCATTGATCTCATTCTGTCCTCGGACAAATCCAGAATCTCCAAGAAAGGGGTTATTGTATGTGGGCTTAGTGATCATTTTATGATATTCTGTACCCGCAAAATACAAAAACTTAAGACCGGCTGCCACAAAACAGTCATATCAAGGGACCTCAAAACCTACTCTAGTGAGGTCTTTAACCAAGTATTGGAGAGTCTGGATTGGTCCGATGAGCTTAAAAGCACACATGTCGAAGAAGCTTGGCTTGGCTTCAAAACCAAATTTACATCAGTACTGAACAACATGGCTCCTTTGAGAACCACCAGGGGCAAAACCCGCTCGGAACCATGGATGAATTCGGACATACTGGCTGCAATGAAAGCCAGAGACAAAAAATGCTCTGAAGTTCTAAAATGCAAGTCAAAGCTAGCCAAGCGCTTCGACAGTGTTCGCCAAGCTCGTTTGAACAACCTAAATACACAACGAATCAAACTACGAAACAATGTAACTGCCATGACCAAATCAGCTAAAAGTAACTTCATTAATGATAAAGCTGAGGAAAACAAAAACAATCCTCATGAGCTCTGGAAGCTACTAAACAATCAACTAAGCTATGGTCAGAAACTAAAAACCAGATTTTCGAACATAAACATCAAATCTGACAACACTCTCATCACTGACAACCTTGATGTGGCCAACTACTTGAATATCTTCTTTACAAACATATCAACAACTCTGGTTAACAAACTGCCCTCCCACTCTGGGCTCTTTGGTGTAGAGCACATTACAACCTTCTACAAAAACCTAGGTGTTTGTAAAGACGATTTTAAACTAGTTATGGTAACAACTGATGAGGTAATTAAGAAACTGAGTGCCCTCCAACCCCACAAGGCCACAGGCCATGACAACATTCCCTCCAAATTTCTCAGAGACTCAGCCATCTCTATAGCTCCAATCATCACCCACATAGTAAACCTCTCCATCAAACAGGGACAGGTCCCCCAAGATTTCAAACTGGCCAAAGTAACCCCCTTGCACAAGAAAGGGAGTAAATTAGACCCCGGCAACTACCGCCCTATTTCTATTCTTAGTCTCGAAAGTGATGGAAAAAATAGTCTATGAACAGGTTGAAAAGTATCTTGCCACTAATAAATTATTGTACGAGTTCCAATCTGGCTTCAGAACATCCCACTCCACTGACACATGCCTCCTCTATTTGAGCGACCACATCAAACAAGAGGTGGACGCTGGCAAATACTGCGGCATGGTCATGCTGGACCTCCAAAAGGCTTTTGACACCGTGAACCACTCCATACTGGTTAACAAGCTAAAAGCAATTGGTTTCGATAGCACATCAGTGAGCTGGATGCAATCCTACCTGGAGGGGAGAGAACAGATGGTGGAAGTGAACGGAACACTGTCCCCCCCCCTCCCAGTGAGCTGTGGCGTTCCACAAGGAAGCATACTAGGGCCTCTACTGTTCCTAATATATGTAAACGACATGACTTCAGCCTGTGACTGCAACTTGTTCCTGTTCGCAGATGACTCAGCACTGCTGGTCTCGGACAGGGACAAACTGCAGGTTGAAAATGCCCTCAGCTCTGAACTCGGTAGAATCTGCACCTGGCTCGCTGATAACAAACTATCTTTACACCTGGGAAAAACTGAATCCATTCTCTTTGGCTCTATTAGTAATCTCAGCAAGGCAAATGGCTTCTTGGTTAGAGTGGGTGACAATGTTATCACACGTAAAGATGAAATTACCTACCTAGGTTCCATCCTGGAGACTAATCTTTCCGGTGATAAAATGGCCACCAACGTAATCAAAAAAGTCAACCATAGAACAAGATTCCTCTACAGGATCTCCTCACTGGTCAACAAAAACACCTTGAAGACCTTAACAGGAGCCCTTGTACAGGGTTTCTTTGACTATGCATGCACCTCCTGGTACCACAGCACCTCAAAGGCCCTTAAAACCAGGCTCCAGACTTCCCAAAACAAACTGGTCAGGCTCCTACTTGATCTAGCCCCCCGAACCCACCTCACCCCTGCCCACTTCGACAGGCTGGAATGGCTTAGGGTCGACGACAGAGTACAGCATCTTGCAATGGGTCTGGTCCACAAGATTCGATACACCACCAAGATACCCATGTACCTGTCTAGATACTTCCTTAATGTTAACGAAGTCCACACCCACAACACCAGAGGGAGTGCAACGAACCATGTACAACCCAGATTCGGCACAAACAAGGGACTAAATTCTTTTCGCTCCTATGCCACCAAAATGTGGAACGCCCTACCAACTGTCATTAAGACATGCGAATCCCTTGACTCCTTCAAAACCGCTCTCAAAGGGCACCTACGGATGGCTGCAATTCGAAACTGGCCCCCGTAAAATCTGAATCCCCCCCCCCCGCCCCCCCCCTTTTTTCCCCTCACTGTATATATTTCTTTTCCCTTTTTACCTCCTTTTTGATGAATTCTTTTTTGATGAATTCCTGTTCTGTCTATAGAAGTGTCTATTTGTACGTCTCTAAATGTTTTGATGATTTGAACATGGTGGACCCTGTTGGAAACAAGTGTAATGCTTAATTGGGTCGTCCACTCACAGTTAACAGCCTTTGTATTGAGTTTGTGCTTGAAATGTACTGTAATTCTGCAAACTGTTAATAAATTCTTCAATCAATCAATCAATGTGTGTATAATATGTGTTCTGCATACTTGGCTGCTGGGTCGCAAGACACATTTCAGTGTGAACTGACAATAAAGTACTATATCATATCATATCGTATATGTTCCTGATTGGTTGCATTTCTAGCTGAGCACTCACTGCCTAAACACTCACTGCCTAAACACTCACTGCCTAAACACTCACTGCCTAAACACTCACTGCCTAAACACTCGCGGCCTAAACACTCACTGCCTAAACACTCACTGCCTAAACACCCACTGCCTAAACACTCACTGCCTAAACACTCACTGCCTAAACACCCACTGCCTAAACACTCGCTGCCTAAACACTCACTGCCTAAACACCCACTGCCTAAACACTCACGGCCTAAACACTGACTGCCTAAACACTCACT
The DNA here is from genome assembly GCF_951216825.1 of Electrona antarctica. Classification (NCBI taxonomy): domain Eukaryota; kingdom Metazoa; phylum Chordata; class Actinopteri; order Myctophiformes; family Myctophidae; genus Electrona; species Electrona antarctica. The sequence goes on along the minus strand of NW_027638009.1, from coordinate 9,406 downwards.
GCCTAAACACTCACTGCCTAAACACTCACTGCCTAAACACTCACTGCCTAAACACTCACTGCCTAAACACTCACTGCCTAAACACTCACTGCCTAAACACTCACTGCCTAAACACTCGCTGCCTAAACACTCAATGCCTAAACAAAAAGACATCCAGAGGAAGTCTGCACTTGCGCTGACACCGAAGCCAGAAAGGGGGTGTTCTTGTTGGCGTTGGTGTTGACAGCGCCAGGGAACACCAGGTACCGCGCCGGACCCCGTAAAACTGTTAAGGGCCTGTTCTCCCGCTCAGAGAACGCAGAGCCCACATACATGCACGCACAGGAATGCATGCAGTGTGTGCTTTGTCTGGGGGGAGGGGGGGCACATAAAGTAATCTTGCATAGTATAGGGCCACCTGACTCCTACAACCGGCAAAAACTGGAGTTCTCCACAGGCCCGACAATTAAGGCCCGGCCCTATACCTGGGCCCTCATCAAACACTGTACACCCAAGACACTGCCCCCGCTGCCACGCTTAGAGCTCCATACATGGAGCTGACCTGTTCTGACTTTCCACATGTTGATCCTCATCGAACCCTGTATACACTCAAGACACGCTCCATATATGGCCGAATTCATACCATACGTATGAATTACGCCCCCCCCCAGGCATCTTACTGGTGGTTAGCGACCTATACGTGGCCTAGTTAAGATATATGAGGTACAGGGTTTAGAGTTTGGGATAGTGTTAGTAATCGGTCGGAACAGTGATATGTCACCGTGTGTGTGTGTGTGTGTGTGTGTGTGTGTGTGTGTGTGTGTGTGTGTGTGTGTGTGTGGGGGGGGGGGGGTGTTAGGCTAAAGGTTGTCAGGCAGCTCCATGTCAGCTATTGATTGTTTTCCACATGGCCCACAGCTCCCCGTCTCAAACCATGAGAGCTGCCTCCTGTTGATGGGGGGGGGTGAGGGGGGGGGGGGGGGGGGGGGGGGTACTGTCGTCACTGACAGTGTCACTGTGGGTAACGTGTGAGTCATGGCCCAGTGACTGGAGGAGGAGATCGAGGGCCATGCATGCAGAGGGAAAAAAAAGGAAATTAATTTATACCCAATTTTCCTTTTCTCCCTCCTTTCCCGCGACCATGCGTCATTTCATTTCACCCCCCCCTTCCCTTCTCTCTCTCTCTCTCTCTCTCTCTCTCTCTCTCTCTCTCTCTCTCTCTCTCACATGCTTCTCCTTCTCTTGTTTTCCCTGTAGTGGTTCGGTTGGTTGGTCGGGGTGCTGTAATCCATACCTGGACCGACGCCAAGCATGCCTGCAGACACCTGCGTCAGACTGGCTGTGAGGAAAACAAGACACAAGGCAGAAAGGACCAGACCAGACCTCCCCCTCTCCCTCTCTCCCTCTCCCCCCCCCCCCCCCCCCCCCTCTCTCTCAGAGGGAGTTTTGAATGAATCATGTGACTTCCTGTTGTTGTGACCCCGGGGTCACATCGCCTCAGGGTCAACCGTCCTCCAACTCACTATAGCTTGCTTATTAGACATAATAATCTCTCTCCCACTCCCTCCCACTATCTCTATCTCTATATCGCACATACACACAGAACATACATGTCCAAAGAGAGCAGTGAATAGTATATACAATACAGTATATATACAGTATATACAGTATATATAATATATATATATATATATAGGGGATGTGTTGGATGTGATTGAACTTTAGAAGAACTCAACAACCTTGTTCTCCTCTACTCGCTCTCAGCCTGACCTTTCCTGTCTGCGGAGGGCAGGAGAGGAGGGGTGGTGTTTGCGTGCGGTTGTGAGCGGTGCATGTGTGCGTGCGCACGCGTGTGTGTGTGCGTGTGAGAGAGAGAGAGAGAGAGAAGTGAGAGAGAGAGAGAGAGAGAGAGAGAGAGCAAAGGAGATGGTCTATTGTTATGGTTGACTCAAATAAAGAACACTCTGTTTTGGGTCCAAACAAGTGGCGCGCTCGCCTCGTCAGATGATAAAGACTCCCATTGATTTCCATGCAGTCACTCAGTGTCTCGCGGCGGCGCTGATCAGATGCCCCCCACCTCCACCCCCCGCCCCCCAACAACCCCCCCCGTCAAGTCTAGACAGCAGATTAAAATGAACATCACGCATGCAAGGCAGCACTATATACTACCGATACATAATTCCTGCTGAAATCATTGCAGGGGCGCATGAACTCAGCAACGTATATATTTATATCGCAACCCACAGGGCTGCACTTTCCTGTCACACGACGCCTCCAATTTCCTCCATTTCCTACACGTTCACAGCATGACAGGTTATACAGCCCAAGGTCAGCTGTAGCGGCGCTCCGCGGGGCCCCACATGGGAATTGAACCTGCTGTAATCTCCTGAATTATCAACAGTCGTGGTATCTCCAACCAGTTAACATTTCTATTTTTTTCCCTCTCATTTCCACTATGGAAACTAGGTCCTGTTCCCCTATCTTCTACACACATACGCACACGTGTGTGTGGACACACACACACACACACACACACACACACACACACGCACACGCACACACCGTTCCCATTCAGACAAGCGTCACAGTCAGATATCCCCATGCATGTGTGTCGTCATGGTAACAGGTGAGGTTGTGTGTTATCTGCAGGGACGTGCACACATAGACATCAAAGGGGGCTTCGGTTCCCCTGCCCCTTTTACCCCGTCTGTAAAACAACTGCACCTTTCCAGACCACGAATGTATAGCGTTTACTACATGGTGAAAGAAATGCAAAAATGCCACTTCTTTCCATATGCCATACCGGAAGGAATGCAGCATTCAGGAGAATAGCTTTTTTTCCGAAGTCTCCTGAACTTGAACGTAGCATTTTGCGTTGAACAAATTTGTTTCGAAATCCATGTCGTACACACCGCATCTCCGGTAGATAAAGAGTACTGGGTTGCGCCCCGAAAATAGCTGATCTACAAGCTCTCAACGCGTCGCGCTGCGACGCGTTGAGAGCTTGTAGATCAGCTATTTTTGCCCAAAAGTGCCCTCTTAGGGCATTTCAGCCCCCGCCCCTCTAACACTCTCTGCACGTCGCTGTGTGTTATCACCGTCTCGGGGCAGTGGAAACCCACATGACCTAATGGCAAGTTTGCTCAGTTTAGGAAAACACGTGTGACACGTTTGCCCGTGATTGCTTGTCCATTTTTGGCACCACTCACTCATGCATGCCTGTGTGCACAGCGCGCGTGCACGCGTGTGTGTGCGCGCGTGTGTGTGTGTGTGCACAGCCGTCAGCGTCATTGGCCACATGAGGCTCCGTAAATCAAACAACGGCATAAGTTCCATGTGCGTATTAAGTTATTGCACTCGTGCACTTTATCAGCGAGCGCACACACACACACACACACACACACACACACACACACACACACACACACACACACACACACACACACACACACACACACACACACACACACACACACACACACACACACACACACACACACACACACACACACACCCCTCGCGGGTAACGCAGCGCGGGTTTGTGTGCTACGAAGAGGCAACTCAGTTGAGAAAATGTCTTCTCTTTCCTCTACGTTGGAAGATGTGTTTGTTCTTGGGGAGGAACACGTCGTCTTTCGCTGTGTTTGATCTCTCTGTGTGTGTTCGCTCGTGCGTGTGCGTGTGTGTGTGCATGAGCGTGAGCGTGTGTGTGAGCGAGCTGCACTTGCGCTGACACTAAAGCCAGAAAGGGGGTGTTCTCGTTGGCGTTGGTGTTGACAGCGTCAGGGAACACCAGGTACCGCGCATGAGGACCCCGTAAAACTGTTAACGGCCTGTTCTCTCGCTCTGAGAGAACACCGAGCCCACATACATACATACATACATACATACATGCGCAGGAATGCCAGTGTGTGCTTTCATTTAAAAGTTCAAGTAAAAATAAGTTCAAGTGCAGTTATTCTTCGCGACACACGTGACCCGCTGCTTGTGTAAATGTCAAGCCACTTGAGAAACAATATCAGACGACTATATTCATCCGTTAGTCATGCTGGGCTGAAGGGGAACGCGAGGGGTTGCACGGTTGCTTCCTGATAATGTAGCGAGAAGCAGGGACGTCACATAAACACATGAACGTCAAAGGGTGCTTCAGCCCCCTGCCCTTTTACCCGTTTGTAAAACAACCGCCCTTTCCAGACCACGAACGCAGCATTTAGCCTATATATGGTGAAAGAAATGCAAAATGCCACTCCTTTCCTTTCAATGCCGTACCGGAAGGCAGCGTTCAGGAGAATTGATTTTTTCCCCCCCCGAAGTCTCCTGAACTTGAACACAGCATTTTGCGTTGAACACATTTGTTTAGAAATCCACATCGTACACCGCATCTCCACTAGCTAAAGAGTGCTGGGTTGCGCCCCGAAAATAGGTGATCTACAAGCTCTCACCGCGTCGCAGCGCGACGCGGTGAGAGCTTGTAGATCACCTATTTTCACAATTTGTGTCCAAAAGTGCCCTCTTACGGGATTTCAGCCCCTGCCTCTCTAAACACTCTCTGCACGTCCCTGGTAAGAAGATTTGTGACTTCTATCGCCATTTCCGAACAGCCAATCAAATAGGGCTTATACATGTTTAAACATTTTTCTGGGAACCGTTCTTGACCCCCCCAGGAACCAACCCCCCACCTCAACAACAACCCCCCCCCCCCCCTCAACAACACCATTAAGAAGAAGCAACTGCTCTACACAAAAAGTGAGTCATGAGTAGGAGTAGTGTGACCCAGTGGAGGCCTCTGTTCGTTCGTTCGCAGCACTGTGTACACACACTTCACCTGAGTCAGTCACGAGTCAGCAAACAGCGTCTGCTGCTGCTCCAGCCATAGCTCTCTCTCTCTCTCTCTCTCTCTCTCTCTCTCTCTCTGTGTCTCTGCGTATGGCGCCCTCCGTCCGACTCCTCGCCATTCAAGCCGTCGAGAAGTCTGAAAAGGGGGCGTGGTTTATTGACTCATTCATGCGGCGCGCTGACAGATGGCTGTAGTGTAAACATGGCAGCGCCTCCTCTTACTACTTGTTTCCACCTGCGTTGGGAAAGCCACGCGCGCTCGGCTCAACGACCGAACCAAACCGCCCGCTGCCAGCTATATCAGCCGGCCTCCACATGAGCCCTAAAAAAAAAGGAACGTGGCTTTGTGGATTTGAGGCGAGCGAGTATAATCGCTTCACGAGACACTTTAAAGATGAGAATTCCTGTATTATAATTATATACAAAGTTTCTATTTGTTTACACATTTATACCCGTCCCTCATGATGAGGCTGGAGTCACACATGCGAAACACATGTTTTGTCTGTGTTCTGAGGGGGGGAGACAGCTCCAATTCATTTTCTTTTTTTAAATTCTTTAATTAAGGACATCCACCAATCATCAATTATACAACCATTTTTCAAATAGTATAACTTTTTTCAGTTTTAAACAGGAACAAAAATAATAATAAAATAAAGCGTATGGGAGAGATAGATGATGTGTACAGAAATGTTAAAGTATAATACAATATAATACTCATAGGAAGACTGAGCTGTGAGCAATAATTAAAATAAAAACAAAAACAAAAAAGAGAGACATGAGTAAGAGACAGAATTTCAGTCTCCAATTAATTTCCAATGGAAGTCACATGGTTTGATGAAACAGTCTTCCTTGATGGGGTGGAGGGGGACATGCAGAACAGAGTCATCAGACAAGGCTGTTTCGTCAAACCATGTGACCATGTGACACAGACAAAGCACGTGTTTCGAATGTGTGACGGCGGTAGCCCGATTGGTATACTGGCATGCGGGCTCATTGTTGGGAACATAAGAACAATCCAAACGTCACCGCCTGTTTGTGGCGCGAGTTCATCTGTAGTGCCATCACTGCGGCTTCTTGTGGCGTCCTTTCTTGTGGTCAGTGTAAACATACACAAGCCTGACATGACGTGGTGAATGCCAGCAGCCCTGCTTCGCTCCACTGGTGGTGACGGCAAAGGCACGTGCAGCAAATAATAACGGTCAACTTTGATGCATGGGTCAGTACAGTAGAGCTATGCTTAATTCAGAAGTATTGTTGCTCTATACGGGTGTCTGGGTGACGTGGAGATGGAGGAACACTCGTCCGGGCTTGTGTTTGTTTCCTGGAAGCAGTGCCTCAAGCAACGTCAAGGAAATATATAATCCTGATTTATACTTTGTGGTACAACGATGTTGTTGGTGAGAGAGAGAGAGAGAGAGAGAGAGAGAGAGAGAGAGAGAGAGAGAGTTCATGACCTGATCTGCTACCAGTGTTGATTTTGACAGCAATTTTTGATTTATAGTTTTTATAGTTTTTTTGATCTATTCTTTTGAATAGTTTTCATTTTGTTTTTAGTCACATTTTTGTCACCCGGAATGTTTTAGTGTTTAGTCTATAGTTTTAGTCGACTAAATATCATAAGATTTTAGTCGACTACATCTTCAGTTGATTTAGTCGACTAAAAAGTATTTTGGCGGGCCTTGATGCCGTCGTAATGGCTGATTTTATACATGCTGAAAATAGCAGATCTACAAGCTCAGATCTGCTATATTCAGCATGCAAAGTGTAAAATAACTTATAGTGGATATCTTGTCCACTATAGTCCCTTCCTAGCATTTTAGTCTAGTTTTTATTTGTTGACGAAATTGTCATTATATAGTCTTAGTTTAAGTCATCATAGCTTAGTTTCCATTTAGTTTTCGTCGGTTAAAAAAGGTAGTCGACGAACATTTTTCGTCATAGTTTTAGCCGACAAACTCAACACTGTCTGCTAATCTTGTACCACGTGACTCCATCACAAATGAAGAATTAAGGGATGTTCACAGTGGATTTTATTGCCAAATTTCCAAAACCTTTTCCTAAATGCAGTTTTTGATAAATGCAAGAAATACGGTCCGTGCAGTTCACATAAGAATATTATGTTTTGTAATGTGACATAAATTATGTCAATATCACAACATGAATTTTTTATTTCTATAATCATAAACAGAGTGATGAAGTGTTATCTTGTGTGAAAATGTGTGAAAATATTAAGCCGTTGTTTGCTACATTGTTTATGTTGTTCATCTGCACTGTATGGGAACCCATTGCAGAGTTCCCACTGAGCTGGCCTACAAAACGACATGATCAGTGTAGCACTTTATTGGCAGTGTGTCTGCGAGTGGGAAGTCTGACATCCACACCGAGCTCACAGTGAGAATTGCAGATCTACAAGCTCACACAACACAACACATCGCAGCAGGACACCAGCGTGCAGCTCATGGTTTTAGGGTTTAGGGTCAAACACGTCAAGACAATAATGGTAAAAATGGCATTTATATAAATTACCATCCTTAAAATGTTGATGTCCTCACAACAAGTGTAGTGAAATGAATCTGTGTGTCATACATGTGCATGGGTATGTGACGTGCGTGTGTGTGTGTGTGTGTGTGCGTGCGTGTGCGTGCGTGCGTGCGTGCGTGCGTGCGTGCGTGCGTGCGTGCGTGCGTGCGTGCGTGCGTGCGTGCGTGCGTGCGTGCGTGCATGCGTGCGTGCGTGCGTGCGTGCGTGCGTGCGTGCGTGCACCTGCCTGCCTGCAGCAGAATGTGTGTAACCTGGCTGTGTGAAACAGAACAGCCGTGTGCCTGCTGCATACTAATGCACAGAATATCCAGAGGGGGTGTGCCAGAGCGGACTGAACCACCCTTCCCCCGACAAGGAGTGGTACCTTGTCGGACGTTCTACCGATCACCCTGTGTTCAGCACATACAGTCCACCACCTGCACGCACACGCACGCACGCACGCACGCACGCACGCACGCACACCACACCACACCACACCATGGACACAGCTGCACTCGCAGGGACCAGGCAAGGGTAAAAAAGAGACATTGTCACGCGCACACACACACGCACAGTGTCGCACACACAGGACTGATTGAATGGATAGTTTGATGAATGAATGACAAAATGACACCACCACCGTCCTTGATAAACAGCAGGCTAATGAGACCCCTGAGAGGGACCCCCATTAGCTGAGAGAGAGATGAAGCAGGAACCCCCCCCCTCCCCCCCATTAGCTGAGAGAGAGATGAAGCAGGGACCCCCTTAGCTGAGAGAGAGATGAAGCAGGGACCCCCTTAGCTGAGAGAGAGAGATGAAGAAGGGACCCCCTTAGCTGAGAGAGAGAGATGAAGCAGGGACCCCCTTAGCTGAGAGAGAGAGATGAAGCAGGGACCCCCTTAGCTGAGAGAGAGAGATGAAGCAGGGACCCCCTTAGCTGAGAGAGAGAGATGAAGAAGGGACCCCCTTAGCTGAGAGAGAGAGATGAAGCAGGGACCCCCTTAGCTGAGAGAGAGAGATGAAGCAGGGACCCCCTTAGCTGAGAGAGAGAGATGAAGCAGGGACCCCCTTAGCTGAGAGAGAGAGATGAAGCAGGGACCCCCTTAGCTGAGAGAGAGAGATGAAGCAGGGACCCCCTTAGCTGAGAGAGAGATGAAGCAGCCCCCCCCCCCCATTAGCTGAGAGAGATGAAGCAGGGACCCCATTAGCTGAGAGAGAGATGAAACAGGCCCCCCCCCCCCCCCATTAGCTGAGAGAGATGAAGCAGGGACCCCATTAGCTCAGAGAGAGATGAAGCAGGGACCCCCCCCCCCCCCTTAGCTGAGAGAGAGATGAAGCAGGGACCCCCCCCTTAGCTGAGAGAGATGAAGCAGGGACCCCCATAGCTGAGAGAGAGATGAAGCAGGGACCCCCTTAGCTGAGAGAGATGAAGCAGGGACCCCCCCCCCCCCACTACATATTGTATAAAATTGTGTTACCTTTTTCATGGATCTAGGTATAGCTAATAGCTTCATATACTTGTTTGACAGCACATCATGCATCAGTGTTGTGAAAAATGTATTTTCTATGTTAAAGGACTGAGGTCGATTTAAAAAAGGCAGTTTTCTAACAGTTTTCTGAAAAACCTATGTTTCAGTGGTGCCTCCTTCCTTCATGTCAAGGACCCCCAGAATGATATGTATGTGGCCACGGGCCCCCATCTGAAAATATGTAGTTCCAGGGACCCCCCCCCCCATGCCAGCGGATTCGACCGTTATCATACCATTAAATCGGCGTTATCATCCGTTATCATCACCATCGAATGGGGCCAGTATGGCCATACTGGCCGACATTTCCAACTATTCTCTGCCTATCGGGACGTAACTCGGACGGCACTGAGTCGGGTCTGGTGGCCGTCGCAACGCTCGGCACGGCGACTCGCTCGGCTAGCGCCTCGCTCGGCGGTGCCTCACGTGGCTCAAGGCCACCAGACACGGCGCGCCTCCGTCAGGACATCAGTGACATTATCACCCGTCAGAATCGGTGATAATGACATACTGAAACAGTGAGTATGCCAGTATGGCCATACTGG
>NW_027638010.1:213651-230651 GCF_951216825.1 Electrona antarctica | reverse complement strand
TCGGCGACAGAGTACAGCATCTTGCAATGGGTCTGGTCCACAAGATTCGATACTCCACCAAGATACCCATGTACCTGTGTATATAGATACTTCCTTAATGTTAACGGAGTCCACACCCACAACACCAGAGGGAGTGCAACGAATCATGTTCAACCCTGATTCGGCACAAACAAGGGACTAAATTATTTTCGCTCCTATGCCACCAAAATGTGGAACGCCCTACCAACAGTCATTAAGACATGCAAATCCCTTGACTCCTTCAAAACCGCTCTCAAAGGGCACCTACGGATGGCTGCAATTCGAAACTGGCCCCCGTAAAATCTGAATCCCCCCCCACCGCCCCCCCTTTTTTCCCCTCACTGTATGTTTCTTTTCCCTTTTTACCTCCATTATGATGAATTCCTGTACTGTTCTTTGTCTATATAGAAGTGTCTATTTGTACGTCTCTAAATGTTTTGATGAATTGAACATGGTGGACCCTGTTGTAAACAAGTGTAATGCTTAATTGGGTCGTCCACTCACAGTTAACAGCCTTTGTATTGAGTTTGTGCTTGAAATGTACTGTAATTCTGCAAACTGTTAATAAAATTTTCAATCAATCTATCTGTCTCTTCCTTCATCACACATATCTATCCTATCTATCACCTATCTACCTGTCTCTTCCTTCATCACACCTATCTTATCTTATCTGTATGACAAAGAGCTTTGTTGACAGGCAGACAGACCTTAGATGAAAAGGAATTATCGCTCAACTCTATGCGCCTCTGTCCCCACCCATATTCAATACATGTCTTAGTATCCCCACCCATATTCAATACATGTCTTAGTATCCCCACCCATATTCAATACATGTCTTAGTATCCCCACCCATATTCAATACATGTGCCAATTGTTATAGAGTCATAACACATCATTCAAATATCACTTAATCAAATTCAAGTAGCACCATTATGACTTACAGCGTACACATACCCTATCCCATCCTATTCACACAGGAGGCAAATCAATTCTAATTACTATATAAAATATATGAACCATGTTAGGTTATTATTAATACAAGTAAACTTTATATGGACAGGGTTTGAGCCACTGCAAATTCCTGACATTTGGACAGTTAAACATCACCCTCTAGCCTAGTCCTAAGAGGATTATCAAATACGCTGACGACTCCATCATAGTCAGCTTGCTTGGTGATGAAGTTGGTCATGGCCAAGTACTTGAAGACTTTCTCTCCTGGCCTTTCTCCAACTGAATGTCTCGAAAACCAAGGAAATGTGTGTAGACTTCAGGAGATCCCCCCCCCCAGTTCCCCAGAACAGTGTCGAACTGGTGACCACTTACAAATACCTGGGTACTACATTTGACAGCAAGCTGAAATTCGATGTGAACTGTGAAATATTGTGCAAGAAAGGCCAACAACGCCTCTTTTGTTTGAGGCAGCTCACCAAATTTCAGGTTGACAAATCCCTAATGAAACTGTTCTACAGTGCTTTTATTGAGTCAGTTATCTCCTTCTCCATCATTTGTTGGTATGGAAACCTAAACATAAAGGACAAAAACCACCTTGGTAGGATTGTGAGAACGGTCTCAAAGATTGCCGGAGTTGACTTCAGTAGTCTAGACCAAGTATTTAAAAATCAGGTGCTTAAGAAAGCCAAGTCCATTTGTACGGACAACTCTCATCCCCTCAGCACTGAGTTCAAGCTGCTTCCCTCTGGCCTTTGCCTAAAAGTTCCAGGGGCCAAAAGCAAGTTCTCCTTTGTGCCTGTATCTATCGAGGCTCTAAATGCCGATAGGAGGTAGCTTGTCACCTGACTCGCCTGTATGAATTATTTATACAACTGTTCTGAAAATGTTATGAATTATAATGTTACACTGATACTGAACTGCCATCCTGTTGTATGTGTACCATGTGCCTTTTTACTGTGTTTTTGTGTTTCATGTTACCTGCCTGTGTTATGCCTTGCTGTAAACCAAATCACTAACCTGACTCCGCCAGATGGGGCAGCAGAGAGTACACTGGCTTCCCCCCTCCTGCTCCCATCTGGGAACTCTCAGGCAGACTTGATGCCCAGCCACAAAACGGCCTGGCCAATCAGCAGCAGCTAGAGGCGGAATAGCTGCTGCTGATTGGCCAGGCCGTTTTGTGGCCGGGCATCAAGTGGCGGAGTCAGGATACCAAATCGCCCCACGGGGACAAACAAATAAATGAACCTGAGGTGAAGACATGGTGGAAGACCATCTAGATTCTAGAGGTCCTTTGTCGTCTATTCTGACACCTGACACACAGCCTCTTTGGACACAGTTGTCAAAGCAAACCTGGGCTTCCATAACACATAAACAGTGCCACAGGCTGATCACCTCCATGCCACACCCCATTGATGACATACTTTCTTCAAAAGTAGCCCAGACCAAATATTAACTGCATACATTGATATACTTTTCAGATGGTCGACAAAAAAAATCATTTTTTTAGTGGTCTCGTAAAATATTCTAATTCATTGAGATAGGATTTTTACATTTTCATCAGCTGTACACCATAATCATCAATTAAAACAAAAAATGGTTTTAAATACTTCACTTTATGCACAATTAATTGAGAATATATGAAAGTTTCACTTTTTTAATTATATTACAGAAGAAAATGAACTTTTACAAAATATTCTAATTCCGTGAGATGGAGCTGTATTATATATTTAATTCACCACCCCACGCACACGGCAAAACCAGAAACTCTTTGCCGACGCTGCAAATTGCCGCGTTGGTGGAGCTTCATTTCCATCCACCAGCTGTCTAAAAACACGGAAGAGACGCCTGCCGCTCACGGCTTTTGGCATCTTCGCGACTCCACGGTCTGGAAGCACCTTCTCTCCTCCTCATCTCTTTCATCTGATCAGAGCTTCTGAAGTCACCTCAACTCACACCACCATCACAACACAGTGAGCTGGTCTGAGCAGAGCTTCTGAAGTCAACTCAACTCACACCACCATCACAACACAGTGAGCAGGTCTGAGCAGAGCTTCTGAAGTCACCTCAACTCACACCATCACAACACAGTGAGTCTCTTCTTCTCTGTGACGTCCCAGCAGGAAGTCTTCTTGATCATTGTTTACATTATATCAATCTAATCTAATCATATTATATACACATCTCTATTCTGTCACCTTTAGGATCTTAACGATTCTGGTTTGTTAACGAGTCCCTCTTAGCGGTCAGATTCCTTAACGGTTCCCCTTTGATGAATCCTATATTTATCAAACATTTTAATGAAGGCCAAAATTATATAGATTTGTTTAAACACAATGTCTGTAACTCAGAGTTGATATAAAAATAAAAAGTTTGAGAACCACTGCTATTGTAATTGTCTAGCAGACATGAAGTCCACATACCAGCTCTGACAGTGTGGCAAACTGGTTCCAAGTGTGATTGAACAGATTCCAGCTCCTCAATGCTGGTTCCGGTTCCAGACCCCAACCCTAGTCACCAGCAGAAGTATCGTCTTCGTCATCATCATCATCATCTATGGGTTGACCGTGATCCCTCCTCAGCTTGAGAGACACACATTCGAGCTCGAAGCGAGCATTAGCAAACTCTCCCACAGTTGTCCACGTGTCCGTCTCTTCACAGTAGCACTCGATGTTGCAGACAGGACTACATGAAGAGACACAAACAAACAGCCATGAGAGAAATGTCTGGTGTGGACAAGAAGACACATTTCCCCAGACATTCAAGGAGCAACAGTGTCATACTCAGTGTCATCCTCGTCATCGTCTTCACCCTCATAGGAGTCTCGCTCAGCTAGAAAGTAGATCTTTCCATCCACCACAACCATTCTAGCCTTCGACCAGTCGCGTTCCATTTGCATGGAGGCACACATGGTCCACTGGTTGGTCTGGGGGTTGAAGCACTCCATCGCATTTTCAAATATCCAAATATTATTGTTATAACTCCCACCACCTATAGACAAACAAGAATTAATAGGATTAGTGTGTTTTATTATGTGCCCAAACTATAATAATAACAAACTATAATAATAATAAACTATAATGAAGTTTATAGAGAGTACTTCTTCCACCACTGACTAAGAGCCTTTAAGTAGAGGTATGATACCTGTAACGTAGATCTTTCCGTTCAGAACACAAGCAGCTGATTCGGTACGCAGGATCTGCATAGGAGCGAGTTGTGTCCACACAGATGTTTTAGGGTTGTACTTGGCCACCTGGCCTGTCTCGGCACCTAGAGTCCAGGAGGACACAAACATCAAAACATTATTCACTGTCAACAGAAGCATGGATACATAATAACAAAAAAATAACAACAAAGGATTTGTACATTTTTAGTGAACCATTATGCTTGACATACACTAATCTGCCAATCTGGGAACATGAATAACACAATCTCATGACACCCCAACTGCACAACACCTACAGGCTGAACCTGCAGGTCCATAAATCTGTTCCATACCAAAACAATAGAGATGTCCATCCAGAGCGACCACGTTACAGCAGACAGCATCGTAATGCTCTGCCACACCGACAGACTCCATGAGCTGCCAGGAGTCTGTGTGCGGGTGGTATTTTTCCATCGAGTCTTCACTCTTCTCACTCCCTCGGCCCCCCACTGCAAACACACATCCATCCAGCATCACCAGGCCTGTGAACATGTGGGGTTGAACAGGGAAAACATGAACATGAAACTGCATAAATGTTTTATATGTTATAAGTTGGCATTCTTATACACAAATAAACATTCTGGAAATCATGTTTGAAGAGCTAAATCCACCCTGCCTCCAATATCTCCCATTCTGTGTGATGTCAGGAATAGAAGTAGTATTAACTCTCTGCTGCCTGACCACACCACTGCTCTAATACAGGAATATAGATTTACTTCATATTTAACAATAGTAATGGATCCACATTTATTGCGATCGTAGGTTACATTTACTATGAACACCTGCATCTCCCGTTACTCACGCCTCCATATATGGTCAAGCCTTGTGACATCACACCTCCATATATGGTCACGCCTCGTGACATCACACCTCCATATATGGTCACGCCTCGTGACATCACGCCTCCATATATGGTCACACCTCGTAACATCACATCTCGTGACACGTTTGATTGATTGATGCAGAATTACAGTACATTTCAAGCACAAACTCAATACAAAGGCTGTTAACTGTGAGTGGACGAACCAATTAAGCATTACACTCGTTTCCAATAGGGTCCACAATGTTCAATTCATCAAAAACATTTAGAGACGTACAAATAGACACTTCTATATAGACAAAGGACAGAACAGGAATTCATCATAAAGGAGGTAAAAAGGGAAAAGAAACATATACAGTGAGGGAAAAAAAGGGGTGGGGGGGATTCACGTTCAGCTCCGTTCATTTGTTTCTTTTCCTTGGAGGAGCTGCGTTGGGTCCCCAAGTCGGCTCCGTGGCCGTACCTTGAGTTGGCTGTGTGGCCGTGACCGTCTCTTGTGTTGTCCTTGCGTTGGGTCCCCAAGTCGGCTCAGTGGCCATACCTTGAGTTGGCTGTGTGGCCGCGACCGTCTCTTGTGTTGTCCTTGTGTTGGGTCCCTAAGTCGGCTCAGTGGCCGTACCTTGAGTTGGCTGTGTGGCCGTGACCGTCTCTTGTGTTGTCCTTGCGTTGGGTCCCCAAGTCGGCTCAGTGGCCATACCTTGAGTTGGCTGTGTGGCCGCGACCGTCTCTTGTGTTGTCCTTGCGTCCGTGTTTGAGGGATTCCGATTTTACAGGGGCCAGTTTCGAATTGCAGCCGTCCGTAGGTGCCCTTAGAGCGGTTTTGAAGGAGTCAAGGGATTCGCATGTCTTAATGACTGTTGGTAGGGCGTTCCACATTTTGGTGGCATAGGAGCGAAACGAATTTAGTCCCTTGTTTGTGCCGAATCTGGGTTGTACATGGTTCGTTGCACTCCCTCTGGTGTTGTGGGTGTGGACTTCGTTAACATTAAGGAAGTATCTAGACAGGTACATGGGTATCTTGGTGGTGTATCGAATCTTGTGGACCAGACCCATTGCAAGATGCTGTACTCTGTCGTCGACCCTAAGCCATTCCAGCCTGTCGAAGTGGGCAGGGGTGAGGTGGGTTCGGGGGGCGAGGTCAAGTAGGAGCCTGACCAGTTTGTTTTGGGAAGTCTGGAGCCTGGTTTTAAGGGCCTTTGAGGTGCTGTGGTACCAGGAGGTGCATGCATAGTCAAAGAAACCTTGTACAAGGGCTCCTGTTAGGGTCTTCAAGGTGTTTTTGTTGACCAGTGAGGAGATCCTGTAAAGGAATCTTGTTCTTTGGTTGACCTTTTTGATTACGTTGGTGGCCATTTTATCACCGGAAAGATTAGCCTCCAGGATGGAACCTAGGTAGGTAATTTCATCTTTACGTGTGATAACATTGTCACCCACTCTAACCAAGAAGCCATTTGCCTTGCTGAGATTACTATTAGAGCCAAAGAGAATGGATTCAGTTTTTCCCAGGTGTAAAGATAGTTTGTTATCAGCGAGCCAGGTGCAGATTCTACCGAGTTCAGAGCTGAGGGCCTTTTCAACCTGCAGTTTGTTCCTGTCCGAGACTAGCAGTGCCGAGTCATCTGCGAACAGGAACAAGTTGCAGTCACAAGCTGAAGTCATGTCGTTAACATATATTAGGAACAGTAAAGGCCCTAGTATGCTCCCTTGTGGAACGCCACAGCTCACTGGGAGGGGGGGGGGGGGCAGTGTTCCATTCACCTCCACCATCTGTTCTCTCCCCTCCAGGTAGGATTGCATCCAGCTCACTGATGTGCTATCGAAACCAATTGCTTTTAGCTTGTTAACCACTAACCAGTATGGAGTGGTTCACGGTGTCAAAAGCCTTTTGGAGGTCCAGCTTGACCATGCCGCAGTATTTGCCAGCATCCACCTCATGTTTGATGTGGTCGCTCAAATAGAGAAGGCATGTGTCAGTGGAGTGGGACGTTCTGAAGCCAGATTGGAACTCGAACATTAATTTATTAGTGGCAAGATACTTTTCAACCTGTTCATAGACTATTTTTTCCATCACTTTCGAGATGGAGCTTAGAATAGAAATAGGGCGGTAGTTGCCGGGGTCTAATTTACTCCCTTTCTTGTGCAAGGGGGTTACTTTGGCCAGTTTGAAATCTTGGGGGACCTGTCCCTGTTTGATGGAGAGGTTTACTATGTGGGTGATGATTGGAGCTATAGAGATGGCTGAGTCTCTGAGAAATGTGGAGGGAATATTGTCATGGCCAGTGGCCTTGTGGGGTTGGAGGGATTGTGTGTAGTGAAAAAAATATCAACCCTCCCCCTCCGGCTTCCATCCCCAACTTGGGCCACTTGTGTTCGTATAGAATAGTAGACGCTTGACAAAGCTAGTGGATTCAAACCCCCAGACTCTGTGGAGGTGGGCAGAGAAATGTGCCACTGCACCACCTTAGCACTAGGTTTGTTGTTGCTGTGGATTTCCTGAGCTTATGATAAAACACTGGTGAACGCCGGAGAGAAATAGAATATTGTCCCTCTACTTTATGTGAACACACAGTGTGCTCACTCGTTTTACCACGTTTAACACACACAAACACCAGTGTCACACTTCCTGTGATTCAAGAGATGTGAATCATGTGATTATGTGCAACTTTAGAGCCATGTATCACAGTGTGTGTGGCACACTGTGAGCCATGTATCACAGTGTGTGCAACTTTAGAGCCATGTATCACAGTGTGTGCAACTTTAGAGCCATGTATCAGTGTGTGCAACTTTAGAGCCATGTATCACAGTGTGTGTGGCACACTGTGAGCCATGTATCAGTGTGTGCAACTTTAGAGCCATGTATCACAGTGTGTGTGGCACACTGTGAGCCATGTATCAGTGTGTGCAACTTTAGAGCCATGTATCACAGTGTGTGCAACTTTAGAGCCATGTATCACAGTGTGTGCAACTTTAGAGCCATGTATCACAGTGTGTGCAACTTTAGAGCCATGTATCACAGTGTGTGCAACTTTAGAGCCATGTATCACAGTGTATATGTGTGTATATAGTGAGCTATAGAGCTATTGATATGACAGCTAGTCTGATTTTAATAGTAGACGCATATATGTCGAGGCGCAGCGCAAATTTAACACTCCCATCGCCCAGGACGAAGTTCTTTGTCCTTTCTATTAGTAACGCCCGACGCTCAGGACGAAGTATTGTCCTAAAGACGAAGTTTATTGATACGAGAACAGCGGAGTCTCCACCTTCCTCCCGGCGTAGCCCTCTCTCTCTCTCTCTCTCCAGCAGTTCCAATGCATCCTAGAACAGAAAAGGGACATCCTACGCATTCATTTTCTAAAAAATGTCTTCTGAATCCTGACAGTTTTCTGAAAAACCTATGTTTCTGTCAGTGGTGCTCAAACTATTTCACGTCAAGGACCCAAAAAATGTAATTGGCCTCCGACCCCAATCTGAAAATATGTTGTTCCAGGGACCCCCCCAGAAGCAAAGATTTGAGTTAAAAATGTTTGCTCTGAAAGAATATATATAAAGATTCAAAAATAGCAGATCTATAGGAGCTTGTAGATCTGCTATTTTTCAATAGCTAAATCATAACATAATGCTTAAAGCAAAACATAATGCCACGTGGCCCATAGGGCAGGAACCTCCTCTGCCCATACAGTCTAGAAGTAAGTAAGCCTTGCTTAGGTCGTTGTTACTGCATTTGGCTTTATAGGGCAATACTATGCCCACTTGGACCAGTAATACCTGGTACGCGTTTGCGCACGCGCGTGCGTGCGTGCTATCTCTGTATTGTGTTAGAAAAACATATACGTAACATTTTGAGTAATACTGAAATTGTACTGCAATTTAAATAACTGACTCACACACACTCACACACACACACACACACACACACACACACACGGACGGACGGAGTGCAAAACATCTCTCCCCATGCCTTCGGCCTGGTGGAGACAATAAAACATACTCTCTCCCCATGCCTTCAGCCTGGTGGAGACAATAAAACATACTCTCTCCCAATGCCTTCGGCCAGGTGGAGATATTAAAACATACTCTCTCCCCATGCCTTCGGCCTGGTGGAGACAATAAAACATACTCTCTCCCCATGCCTTCGGCCTGGTGGAGACAATAAAACATACTCTCTCCCCATGCCTTCATGGTGGAGACAATAAAACATACTCTCTCCCCATGCCTTCATGGTGGGGACAATAAAACATACTCTCTCCCCATGCCTTCATGATGGAGACAATAAAACATACTCTCTCCCCATGCCTTCAGCCTGGTGGAGATAATAAAACATACTCTCTCCCCATGCCTTCGGCCTGGTGGAGACAATAAAACATACTCTCTCCCCATGCCTTCATGGTGGAGACAATAAAACATACTCTCTCCCCATGCTTTTATGTTGGAGACAATAAAACATACTCTCTCCCCATGCCTTCAGCCTGGTGGAGATAATAAAACATACTCTCTCCCCATGCCTTCGGCCTGGTGGAGACAATAAAACATACTCTCTCCCCATGCCTTCGGCCTGGTGGAGATGATAAAACATATTCTCTCCCCATGCCTTCAGCCTGGTGGAGATGATAAAACATATTCTCTCCCCATGCCTTCAGCCTGGTGGAGACAATAAAACATACTCTCTCCCCATGCCTGCCTGCCCCAGGTGCAGGTAAACCTAGACTACTGGGTACTTTGTGCGTCTTGGAAAGTCTGGTGACGCGAGGTTGATTAGGTGAGTCTTCTTTTGAATCTAGGGGGACGCGTTCTAGAGTGCACACACATGCACCGTTTCATTCCGTCCCTGCGCATGCATGTCAAAACATTACTGGTACTGCGTTCTACAAGCATGATACCACTGTGTGTGTGTGTGTGTGTGTGTGTGTGTGTGTGTGTGTGTGTGTGTGTGTGTGTGTGTACCCCCAGCTCTGTGGTCTTGTTGAACTGGGGACTGGCGCTCAGAGCCTGCATGGCTGCAGCGTGGCGGTTGCTGTTGGGCAGAACTACCTGCATCTTTCTGTTGACCAGATCGCTCAGCGGAGTCTCCACCTTCCTCCCGGCTTAGCCCTCTCTCTCTCTCTCTCCAGCAGTTCCAATGCATCCTAGAACAGAAAAATGACATCCCACGCATTCATTTTCTAAAAAATGTCTTCTGAATCCTGACAGTTTTCTGAAAAACCTATGTTTCTGTCAGTGTTGCTCAAACTATTTCACGTCAAGGACCCCAAAAATGACATGTAATTGGCCTCCGACCCCAATCTGAAAATATGTTGTTCCAGGGACCCCCCCAGAAGCAAAGATTTGAGTTAAAAATGTTTGCTCTGAAAGAATATATATAAAGATTTGCGCCATTTTTCAAAAATAGCAGATCTATAGGAGCTTGTAGATCTGCTATTTTTCAATAGCTAAAGCATAACATAATGCTTAAAACACCAAAAGGGGTTCCCGCCCTGAATGAGTTAAAAGTATATTGTCGCTGTCGGGTGGAAATGGAACGATGTAGAAGTAGTGTTCAGAAGTAACGAACCTCCTCTGCCCATACAGTCTAGAAGTAAGTAAGCCTTGCCAAGCCACGTGGCCCATAGGGCAGGAACCTCCTCTGCCCATACAGTCTAGAAGTAAGTAAGCCTTGCTTAGGTCGTTGTTACTGCATTTGGCTTTATAGGGCAATACTATGCCCACTTGTACCAGTAATACCTGGTACGCGTTTGCGCACGCGCGTGCGTGCGTGCTATCTCTGTATTGTGTTAGAAAAACATATACGTAACATTTTGAGTAATACTGAAATTGTACTGCAATTTAAATAACTGACTCTCACACACACACACACACACACACACACACACACACACACACACACACACACACACACACACACACACACACACGGACGGAGTGCAAAACATCTCTCCCCATGCCTTCGGCCTGGTGGAGACAATAAAACATACTCTCTCCCCATGCCTTCAGCCTGGTGGAGACAATAAAACATACTCTCTCCCCATGCCTTCGGCCTGGTGGAGACAATAAAACATACTCTCTCCCAATGCCTTCGGCCAGGTGGAGATATTAAAACATACTCTCTCCCCATGCCTTCGGCCTGGTGGAGATAATAAAACATACTCTCTCCCCATGCCTTCGGCCTGGTGGAGACAATAAAACGTAAGTTACGTATGTAACTATGGTTCTATGAGTCCCGAATGACCGCCAGAGGCGGTGCTTAAGCACTGAATACGTCCCTTCGCGCATGCGCCGTCGAGTATTTTATACCAACAATGTCAATTTTGACCCCATGATGACCCGGAGTCGTCTATATCTTCCGGCAGTCTACAGGGGTTCAGTCCCTACAGAATCTTCTCGCGAGACCACGAGGATTCTGAGTGACAAGAGTGCTCTGGCGGTCATTCGGGACTCATAGAACCATAGTTACATACGTAACTTACGTTCTATTTCGTCCCTGCTGACCGCCAGAGGCGGTGCTTAAGCACTGAATGACTTATACCAGCAAAGTCACGAGGAATCCTGATCCCAAGCCATAAGGAGTAGAATCGGAGGACTCTCGTAAGAGGACCACGTCCAGCGGAACATAGAAAACTCGCTGTGATGCCCATGAGGCAGCGGCAGATATATTCCAGGGGTACTTCCCTCGGGGCAGCCCATGATGTGGGGACGCTCCCGTTAGAGTGGCACCTCACGCCAAATGGTAGGGTACGGTTACTCGCCCCATAAGCGTGGTTAATGGCATCCACAATAGTGTGGGGCGGGCGCTGTCTGGAGAGAGCGCCACCTTTGAAAGGGCCATCGTCACAACAGAACAGGCATTCTGACCGCCGAATGCATGCGGCAGGTCTAACAAGCGGCTCTCAGGGCCCACATTGGGCGCAATAGTTCCCGCTTGTCAATCCACTCTCCTGGTGGAGGGCAAGACCGTGCTAGCCGTATAGGCTGGTTGAGGTGTGTATGTGACAGCACCCTCAGGAGGAACACTGTGTTCGGCCACAGAGACACTCAGGCCGTCTGAGCTTTGCTCCAGACGCAAGTCACTGACAAACGGGGCGTCACTGTGGCTGTGCGATATTGATTCTAGCATATCGACATGATATCTCCCCTACTTATGCTTTTAGAGTAGGAGATCGGCCCTCGTCTAGGAGGGACTGCGGAACTCCAGAAAGGTAGGCAGAGCAGCGCACTAGGTCTTTGCTCTGACCCTCACGTCAGTTGGAAATAGATTCCATCGGTTATCGTACCGTAGTCTGATGGATGTCATGGCACCTTTGAATTCAGGGTGGCATGCCTGGCTGGTTCCACACAGCTGCTCGGCAGCGGTTCAGGGCTGCCAGCGCTCAAACACACAGTTGGGGGCGTCGAGCATTTGAATGCCATATCCGACCGCCTCCCAGTTGAGGAGACCTCTGTCGAGGAGACGCCATGGCGTCCTCCGACTGGGTCTGTTCAGCAGAGGAAACCAAGTACTTCTTGGCTGGAGGGGGGCAACCAGAAGTATGGTGTGACCCTCCTAAAGAACTCTCTGAAGCGCTGGTCGTATCAGAGAGGCAGTGGCAAGGCATATGCAGTGCCTCTGGCCAGTGCGCATTTAAAAGGATAGTGCCCTGTGGGCGGTGGCCTACTTAGGGCCATGTGTGTCGGAACGATGCAGGTCGTTCTGTTCATACTGGCTATGTGGCATGAAGGCCTGCGGGCTGACAGCCATTTGTGGCGTTCAGGTTCTATGAAACCATCGGACCATTGCGTCCTGGCCCGGAGGGCTGGATGTCTCCGTTAGGGAGAACCAGAGAGGTTAGTGAGTCAGCGACTCTAGGGTGAGGAGGTCCACCTCCGCTCTGCCGAGGTAGCCTCTGATTAGTGTTCACCACCATTGGATGGGGTACCGCTCCCCTCATGGAAGCTTTTGATGGGAGAGAGCCTACCATGTAGTCCCGCTCTCCACTTAGATAACTTGCCCATAGGCTGATCAGGCGGGGGGGGGGGGGGGGGGCTGCCCAAGTCAGAGGGTCCATAGACACCTACGGCAGCCAAGCAAACGTGGCCCCGCCCGATGACTTACATGATACACGGTCGAGGTGTTGCCCGAACGTATGAGAATGTGCTTGCCTCTCAGGTACGGCAGGAAGTGCTGTAGAGCAGAGCATGAACTTCATAACCCTGTTGGGTCCCATCAGTTCAAGACATGTCGACAACAGTCTGTCTTGCGTCACGAGGAAGTATGTAGATCGGACTTCCCTTGGTGTGACTGAGGATCTACGGCCTCTGTTGCGCCCTTGGGCAGGAGGACACATCACTCCTGGTCTGATACTAGGGCTCTCGTCATGTTGCTGATAACGGCCATTTTGACCCCGCCGGATATGGGGGGCTGGCGTCAGAGGGCACTGCACAGCCCGGAGAGTCACAGGCAGGTCCCTGCGTGGGACGCCAAGGAACACACTGGCCTAGTGTGGGCCGGCGGTGATACGCGAGCTCAGAGGACAGTGATTTAATCTCTGTTGGAGCTCGTTGGGAGGCGTGATGTGTCATAGGCCTGCATGCTGCAGCCTGGCTTCCCCACCTGGATGGTTCGCTCCAGCGATTCTTGCACAGCTGAACCACCTAGTGCTCCTGGCTCCTCAGGGAGACTACGGAGAGTTGGCCTAGGCTCCTCAGTCAGGCTTGACTGTGAAAGCCCGACTTGGCGGGTGGCACCGGTTCCTCTGGACGGGCCAGTGCACACCAGTCACACCAGCTAGCCCAGGGCGCGGACGCTACTGGTTGCTAGGTGTTGGCCATATGCTGAAGGAAGGGAGCGTGTACGCTGCCTGTACCAGCAGAGGCTTTAATCTAGATCGGCATAGTGCACACCGGTGCACACCAGTCCCAACTAGCCCAGGGCGCGGACGCTACTGGTTGCTAGGTGTTGGCCACTGGCTCTGATGCCTGGGGGGCAACGTCTTCTGCATCTTCCTCATAGTCATGGAAGTGCATAGCTTAAGCTGTCGGGGAGAGTACATCGTCCTCGAGTCAGCTGTGGCATCGGAGGGGGAGGCACTCGAACCCTCCGAGGTGCCTAGGTGTTATGTTAGGTGAGCATGGACCTCATGTGGGCCAGCTCCGCAGATAGCTGAGTCCTCTCAGATCTGCTGTGGCCGGCGGTCAGACCTTTTCCTCCTGGCACACGGGGCAGGACCAAGGTCGGCTCACGGCTGAAGGGGAGCTTCACACGGTACAAAAGTGGGAGCTCTCCATTGTGGTGGCACCGGTTCCTCTGGACGGGCCAGTGCACACCAGTCACACCAGCTAGCCCAGGGCGCGGACGCTACTGGTTGCTAGGTGTTGGCCATATGCTGAAGGAAGGGAGCGTGTACGCTGCCTGTACCAGCAGAGGCTTTAATCTAGATCGGCATAGTGCACACCGGTGCACACCAGTCCCAACTAGCCCAGGGCGCGGACGCTACTGGTTGCTAGGTGTTGGCCATATGCTGAAGGAAGAGAGCGTGTACGCTGCCTGTACCAGCAGAGGCTTTAATTTAGATCGGCATAGTGCACACCAGTCCCAACTAGCCCAGGGCGCGGACGCTACTGGTTGCTAGGTGTTGGCCATATGCTGGAGGGAGTGCGTACGCCGTCTGTACCAGCAGAGGCTTTCGAGGTACAAAAGTGGGAGCTCTCTGTTGTGGTGGCACCGGTTCCTCTGGACCGGCCGGTGCACACCAGTCCCAACTAGCCCAGGGCGCGGACGCTACTGGTTGCTAGGTGTTGGCCATATGCTGGGGGGAGGAGGCGCGTACGCTGCCTGTACCAGCAGAGGCTTTAACTCCAGAGCGAAACAAAAGACACTTCCAATGCGCTAGTCAAGGCACTACTACGCATTCATGCTGGGAGGAGGGAGCACTAACGCTGCCTACACCAGCCCAAGGTTTGGTTAAATAAACCAACAAACAAGTTTTGGAGAAAGGGCTACAACCGATAGCTCCACCGATAGGGGCCGCCTGCTGAAGGAAGGGAGCGCGTACGCTGCCTGTATCAGCTGCAGCTAATAAACAGAACAAGCTATACACCAATAGCTGTTAATAAATGCTTGAGCTAACAAACGATTAGTAGCAAGTAACATCAAACTAGAGGCCGTATGCTGGAGGAGCGGAGCGCATACGCTGCCTGCCCTGTACCAGCTGGGCCAATAAACAGTAAGGCAAGCTATACACAGATAGCTGTTATAATAAATAGTATAATAAGCGCTTGGGCTACAACTACGGGTAGCAGCGCCAGTCAGAGACCCAATGCTGGAGACCAGCTGGGCTACTAACAACAAGACAAGCTATAGCCTACACGAATAGCTGTTAATAAACGCCTTTAGCTTTAAGCTACTGGTAGCAGCTGTGAGCTACGCTGGCAGCAGCGCCAGATGCCCTGTGCTGGGGACCAGCTGGGCTAATAGGACCTAGAGGTACCCAGGGGCACCTGTGGGGAAAAAACAAAGTTGTACCCACTGTATACACAAAAAACTGTTAGAGCTTTGAGCTGAGTCCAGACATACTGGTAGCAGCATCAGTATCGAGGCCCACTGCTGGGGGCCAGCTGGGTTAATAACCAGACAAGCTATGTACACCAATAGCTGTTAATACTCTTGAGCTACAGACTACTGGTAGCAACATCAATACCCTGGGAGGACGCAGGTAGCTGCTCCTGTACCGGGCTAATAATAACAAGTTGTTATTGTTATTATTAACAACAACAACAAAAAGACAAGCTATACGCGAAAGCAGTTAAGCTTGAGCGCTGCCAATATTATCGGTATATGGCTTTGGCCAGCAAGGCTTGCCAAACAGAAAATGACAGTTAGCCTTAACTAACTTAACTTATATCACAAGTTATATGCTGACTGCTGAGAGAATGGAGCGCCAGCGCTTGCCATCAACAGCAGGGGCTAACCAAAGCTTGCAAAGTAGCGTGTTTATCAAACGAAGGTAATATGACAGTGTTCTTATCCTTCGGCAAATCTTATAGTCGCTTATAATAAGCGCTAGCGTTCACAGTCGAGCAAACCTCGTATGCGGAGCAGGGAGGCGGCGCGAACGCAGACTCTACTCACAAGAGGTTATGCCATGATACAATAAATCATATAATTTGAACGTCTGTTAGCGTTCACCGTCAAACAAACCTCGTATGCGGAGCATGGAGGTGGCGCAAACGCCGCCTTTACTCACAAGAGGTTATGCCATGATACAATACATCATATAATTTGAACGTCTGTTAGCGTTCACCGTCAAACAAACCTCGTATGCGGAGCAGGGAGGTGGCGCAAACGCCGCCTTTACTCACAAGAGGTTATGCCATGATACAATACATCATATAATTTGAACGTCTGTTAGCGTTCACCGTCAAACAAACCTCGTATGCGGAGCAGGGAGGTGGCGCAAACGCCGCCTTTACTCACAAGAGGTTATGCCATGATACAATACATCATATAATTTGAACGTCTGTTAGCGTTCACCGTCAAACAAACCTCGTATGCGGAGCAGGGAGGTGGCGCAAACGCCGCCTTTACTCACAAGAGGTTATGCCATGATGCAATATATCATATAATTTTAACGTCTGTTTAGCGGGGATAGCACCGCTTTAGACGATAACGTACCTTTTGTCCGGGGAGGGTTTTGTTCCCTTCATTACCGGCGAGAGAGATTGGACGCTACCGCGTCCACGCGAATCCAAATAAACTCCACTCATAGAGGAGAAAAAACAAATCCATAGTCGCAGTTCCTGGAGGGCGAACAGCCGCTACTCCGACCGATTCGGTCACGGAACTACCAGCGACTCGGCAGGCACCATAGGCTACATCTTGCATTGCATAGCAACACATCGCAGCTCGGTGCAAACTTGGTTCTCACAGGCGAGCGAGAAGAAATTAGGGACTGAACCCCTGTAGACTGCCGGAAGATATAGACGACTCCGGGTCATCATGGGGTCAAAATTGACATTGTTGGTATAAAATACTCGACG
>NW_027638010.1:206151-211151 GCF_951216825.1 Electrona antarctica | reverse complement strand
ACCTCCAGCTCTGTGGTCTTGTTGAACTGGGGAGTGGCGCTCAGAGCCTGCATGGCTGCAGCGTGGCGGTTGCTGTTGGGCAGAACTACCTGCATCTTTCTGTTGACCAGATCGCTCAGCGAAGTCTCCACCTTCCTCCCGGCTTAGCCCTCTCTCTCTCTCTCTCTCCAGCAGTTCCAATGCATCCTAGAACAGAAAAATGACATCCCACGCATTAATTTTCTAAAAAATGTCTTCTGAATCCTGACAGTTTTCTGAAAAACCTATGTTTCTGTCAGTGTTGCTCAAACTATTTCACGTCAAGGACCCCAAAAATTACATGTAATTGGCCTCCGACCCCAATCTGAAAATATGTTGTTCCAGGGACCCCCCCAGAAGCAAAGATTTGAGTTAAAAATGTTTGCTCTGAAAGAATATATATAAAGATTTGCGCCATTTTTCAAAAATAGCAGATCTATAGGAGCTTGTAGATCTACTATTTTTCAATAGCTAAAGCATAACATAATGCTTAAAACACCAAAAGGGGTTCCCGTCCTGAATGAGTTAAAAGTATATTGTCGCTGTCGGGTGGAAATGGAACGATGTAGAAGTAGTGTTCAGAAGTAACGAACCTCCTCTGCCCATACAGTCTAGAAGTAAGTAAGCCTTGCCAAGCCACGTGGCCCATAGGGCAGGAACCTCCTCTGCCCATACAGTCTAGAAGTAAGTAAGCCTTGCTTAGGTCGTTGTTACGGCATTTGGCTTTATAGGGCAGTACTATGCCCACTTGGACCAGTAATACCTGGTACGCGTGTGCGCACGCGCGTGCGTGTGTGCTATCTCTGTATTGTGTTAGAAAAACATATACGTAACATTTTGAGTAATACTGAAATTGTACTGCAATTTAAATAACTGACTCACACACACACACACACACACACACACACACACACGGACGGAGTGCAAAACATACTCTCTCCCCATGCCTTCGGCCTGGTGGAGACAATAAAACATACCCTCTCCCCATGCCTTCAGCCTGGTGGGGACAATAAAACATACTCTCTCCCAATGCCTTCGGCCAGGTGGAGATATTAAAACATACTCTCTCCCCATGCCTTCGGCCTGGTGGAGATAATAAAACATACTCTCTCCCCATGCCTTCGGCCTGGTGGAGACAATAAAACATACTCTCTCCCCATGCCTTCATGGTGGAGACAATAAAACATACTCTCTCCCCATGCCTTCATGGTGGAGACAATAAAACATACTCTCTCCCCATGCCTTCATGGTGGAGACAATAAAACATACTCTCTCCCCATGCCTTCATGTTGGAGACAATAAAACATACTCTCTCCCCATGCCTTCAGCCTGGTGGAGATAATAAAACATACTCTCTCCCCATGCCTTCGGCCTGGTGGAGACAATAAAACATACTCTCTCCCCATGCCTTCATGTTGGAGACAATAAAACATACTCTCTCCCCATGCCTTCGGCCTGGTGGAGATGATAAAACATATTCTCTCCCCATGCCTTCAGCCTGGTGGAGACAATAAAACATACTCTCTCCCCATGCCTTCAGCCTGGTGGAGACAATAAAACATACTCTC
Source organism: Electrona antarctica (assembly GCF_951216825.1). Taxonomy (NCBI): domain Eukaryota; kingdom Metazoa; phylum Chordata; class Actinopteri; order Myctophiformes; family Myctophidae; genus Electrona; species Electrona antarctica. Next base: position 209,565 of record NW_027638010.1, on the reverse strand, counting down.
TCCCCATGCCTTCAGCCTGGTGGAGACAATAAAACATACTCTCTCCCCATGCCTGCCTGCCCCAGGTGCAGGTAAACATAGACTACTGGGTACTTTGTGCGTTTTGGAAAGTCTGGTGACGCGAGGTTGATTAGGTTGGTTGGGCAGAACTACCTGCATCTTTCTGTTGACCACATCGCTCAGCGGAGTCTCCACCTTCCTCCCGGCTTAGCCCTCTCTCTCTCTCTCTCCAGCAGTTCCAATGCATCCTAGAACAGAAAAGGGACATCCTACGCATTAATTTTCTAAAAAATGTCTTCTGAATCCTGACAGTTTTCTGAAAAACCTATGTTTCTGTCAGTGTTGCTCAAACTATTTCACGTCAAGGACCCAAAAAATTACATGTAATTGGCCTCCGACCCCAATCTGAAAATATGTTGTTCCAGGGACCCCCCCCAGAAGCAAAGATTTGAGTTAAAAATGTTTGCTCTGAAAGAATATATATAAAGATTTGCGCCATTTTTCAAAAATAGCAGATCTATAGGAGCTTGTAGCTAAAGCATAACATAATGCTTAAAACACCAAAAGGGGTTCCCGTCCTGAATGAGTAAAAAGTATATTGTCGCTGTCGGGTGGAAATGGAACGATGTAGAAGTAGTGTTCAGAAGTAACGAACCTCCTCTGCCCATACAGTCTAGAAGTAAGTAAGCCTTGCCAAGCCACGTGGCCCATAGGGCAGGAACCTCCTCTGCCCATACAGTCTAGAAGTAAGTAAGCCTTGCTTAGGTCGTTGTTACTGCATTTGGCTTTATAGGGCAATACTATGCCCACTTGTACCAGTAATACCTGGTACGTGTGTGCGCACGCGCGTGCGTGCGTGCTATCTCTGTATTGTGTTAGAAAGACATATACGTAACATTTTGAGTAATACTGAAATTGTACTGCAATTTAAATAACTGACTCACACACACACACACACACACACACACACACACACACACACACACACACACACACACACACACACACACACACACACACACACACACACACACACACACACACACACACACACACACACACACACACACACACACACACACACACACAAAACATACTCTCTCCCCATGCCTTCGGCCTGGTAGAGACAATAAAACATACTCTCTCCCCATGCCTTCGGCCTGGTGGAGACAATAAAACATACTCTCTCCCCATGCCTTCAGCCTGGTGGAGACAATAAAACATACTCTCTCCCCATGCCTTCAGCCTGGTGGAGACAATAAAACATACTCTCTCCCCATGCCTTCGGCCTGGTGGAGACAATAAAACATACTCTCTCCCCATGCCTTCAGCCTGGTGGAGACAATAAAACATACTCTCTCCCCATGCCTTCGGCCAGGTGGAGATATTAAAACATACTCTCTCCCCGTGGCAGCGGTGGCCGAACGGATTGCGGAGCGGTCTTGATACCGGAAGGTCGCCAGTTCGAAGTGCCCTTGAACAAGGCATTGAACCACTATGATGAAATGTTCTATGAGCAGGGCCTGGCTGGAAACAAGTTCTTGAGCTTAGCCCAGATACCCTGGGTAAATATAGTAATCATTTAATTTCATTTAATTCAATTTCATTGGTGGAGATAAAAAAAACATACTCTCTCCCCATGCCTTCGGCCTGGTGGAGACAATAAAACATACTCTCTCCCCATGCCTTCAGCCTGGTGGAGACAATAAAACATACTCTCTCCCCATGCCTTCGGCCTGGTGGAGACAATAAAACATACTCTCTCCCCATGCGTTCGGCCTGGTGGAGACAATAAAACATACTCTCTCCCCATGCCTTCATGTTGGAGACAATAAAACATACTCTCTCCCCATGCCTTCATGGTGGAGACAATAAAACATACTCTCTCCCCATGCCTTCAGCCTGGTGGAGATGATAAAACATACTCTCTCCCCATGCCTTCGGCCTGGTGGAGACAATAAAACATACTCTCTCCCCATGCCTTTGGCCTGGTGGAGACAATAAAACATACTCTCTCCCCATGCCTTCGGCCTGGTGGAGACAATAAAACATACTCTCTCCCCATGCCTGCCTGCCCCAGGTGCAGGTAAACCTAGACTACTGGGTACTTTGTGCGTCTTGGAAAGACTGGTGACGCGAGGTTGATTAGGTGAGTCTTCTTTTGAATCTAGGGGGACGCATTCTAGAGTGCACACACATGCACCGTTTAATTCCGTCCCTGCGCATGCATGTCAAAAAATTACTGGTACTGCGTTCTACAAGCATGATACCACTGTGTGTGTGTGTGTGTGTGTGTGTGTGTGTGTGTGTGTGTGTGTGTGTGTGTGTGTGTGTGTGTGTGTGTGTGTGTGTGTGTGTGTACCTCCAGCTCTGTGGTCTTGTTGAACTGGGGACTGGCGCTCAGAGCCTGCATGGCTGCAGCGTGGCGGTTGCTGTTGGGCAGAACTACCTGCATCTTTATGTTGACCAGATCGCTCAGCGGAGTCTCCACCTTCCTCCCGGCTTAGCCCTCTCTCTCTCTCTCTCTCTCTCTCCAGCAGTTCCAATGCATCCTAGAACAGAAAAGGGACATCCTACGCATTAATTTTCTAAAAATCCTGACAGTTTTCTGAAAAACCTATTTTTCTGTCAGTGTTGCTCAAACTATTTCAGGTCAAGGACCCCAAAAATTACATGTAATTGGCCTCCGACCCCAATCTGAAAATATGTTGTTCCAGGGACCCCCCCAGAAGCAAAGATTTGAGTTAAAAATGTTTGCTCTGAAAGAATATATATAAAGATTTGCGCCATTTTTCAAAAATAGCAGATCTATAGGAGCTTGTAGATCTGCTATTTTTCAATAGCTAAAGCATAACATAATGCTTAAAACACCAAAAGGGGTTCCCGTCCTGAATGAGTTAAAAAGTATATTGTCGCTGTCGGGTGGAAATGGAACGATGTAGAAGTAGTGTTCAGAAGTAACGAACCTCCTCTGCCCATACAGTCTAGAAGTAAGTAAGCCTTGCTTAGGTCGTTGTTACTGCATTTGGCATTATAGGGCAGTACTATGCCCACTTGGACCAGTAATACCTGGTACGTGTGTGCACACGCGCGTGCGTGTGTGCGTGCGTGCTATCTCTGTATAGTGTTAGAAAAACATATACGTAACATTTTGAGTAATACTGGAATTGTACTGCAATTTAAATAACTGACTCTCACACACACACACACACACACACACACACACACACACACACGGACGGACGGAGTGCAAAACATACTCTCTCCCCATGCCTTCAGCCTGGTGGAGACAATAAAACATACTCTCTCCCCATGCCTTCATGGTGGAGACAATAAAACATACTCACACACACACACACACACACACACACACACACACACACACACACACACACACACACACACATACAGAAA